>NC_056733.1:1054594243-1054644243 GCF_019279795.1 Protopterus annectens
TGGACCAGCAAATCCAAGAAGCCTGAAAGCAGGATGTCCCACCTGTCTGTAGGTATGTAGTCGTATGTATCTCTAAGTATGGAAAAAGTTCAACTTGTGACTGTGCCGGTGTGATTAATGTGTAATGTCTCCCCATACAGCTGCTGCAGAAAGGTCCAAGAATGTTGAGGCTCATGCCCAGCGACTGGCCCAGCTGCATCAGCAGTATGGTGAGTACAGAATACCCCCTACTATTAGTAGTAAGAAATCAAAGTTATAGTAATAGTAGCACCGCCTGTATATATAATTGTGCTGTAAAAGTCAGGAATAAATGCCTGTGTCAGGCTGCCAGTGTTACAATGAAGTATTCCCAGCTGCTGTGTAATACAGATATCAGTAGCAAACAAGGTACAATATGCAGGAGATGAATATTAGAATATGTATGAGCATGTCTGAGTGAATCTGCCAAGAAAGTGCCACTTCAGGGCTACTGTAACAGTTAGAAATGAAAAGCATTCCCCTGTGCAGATCATGCAGGAATAGTAATTGTGGATTTCTGAGCTGTACACAGATATGGTGATCCCAAACACTGGTGTGTGTCATCTCACTTGTACCTGAAAAATAGAAATGTGTATGTCCTGCAGAATGCATTAACTGAGGTGAACTGATTTAGCACCGTTTGTCTGCATACTTTAGATTGGGCATGTCAAATAACTGAAAAAAAAGCAATAGTACAAATTTCCATCAGACTGTGTTTTACACAGACAACCCTCTCCTCCTACCACCCAACACTACAACCTGTGAGAGATGCACTTAAATAGCCAAACTGGAAGCAAAGCTCTCTTCACCCAAGACTGGACTAGACAGTCAAGAGGAGAAGGTAAACACTTGCACCACACCACACTCAGCACATAGTCCCTCAAAACCTACACCAACAAAACACACACATAGAAACACAAAACACACACCTACATTCACGGAGGATCTCAGTAAAAACCTGCCCAAGTAACAGGGACCTCCAAAGCAGAAACACAAGCAACCTCCACCCCCCAACACAACCCAAATGACACATAGCCCACAAACTCAGTGTGCCACTCAATCACAGCCCATAAGGCATAACAACGTACCCAACACTCTAGTCATAGGTGACTCTATAGTCAGGCACACTGATGTTCCACTTACCAGGCTAAACAAGGAGAAAGTTACTGTCAGCTGCCTGTCGGGTGCCAGGATCCGCCACATAATGCATGCACTCAGGTCACTCCACAACAAGTACAAATATGACTCTGTCATTGTCCATGTTGGTGTGAATGAACTGAGACATACCTCCTTGGACTACATGAAAAGGGACATGGAGGAACTGTCCGATCTTGTAGCCCAAGCAGATATGACCCTAGCCCTGAGTAGCATCCTGCCATCACCCAGAATGATACCACAGTACAAGGACAAAATGATTGACTTCAACAATTGGCTAAGCTTCTGGTGTCATTCTAAGGGGATCTAGTATCTGTCTGCCTGGCATGACATGATCGACAAGCCACAATGCTTTGCCAGAGATGGCCTGCACCTGTTGCCCCTAGAATTCCGGATACTGGCTAAGGCTCTAGCCACCCCTATAGTGCCTTTTTTAGGCAAGGTTCAAATGACAAATTCACCACCCTAACAGGTTCAGGCAAGAAGAATCTGAGGGTATTGCTACTCAATGCTAGAAGTCTAAACCTCAAAATGCACTCTCTCGAGGCACTCCTTAAAATGGAGAACATCGACATCTGTGCGGTGACAGAGACCTGGTTCAAGGCTCCAGAGAGTACCACTGCATTACCAGGCTATAATTCATACCACACCTTTCGGCCACCTAACCTGGACCGAAACACTAAAGGCAGAGGAGTGTCCATATTCATTAAGGATATCCACACCTCCAGGCTAGTTGCTCAGCATAATGCATCCAAGATTATCCAAGTGCAACTAACTCTGGGCAAGACCACAATCCAAATTGTAGCTTGCTACAGATCCCCCACCATGTCCCAGGATTCCCACTCCTCATTTCTTAATACACTGGAAAATATTAGGGTACAACCTAACACCCTAATAATGGGCGATTTCAACTACCCTACCATTAACTGGGAAAACTAGTCATGTACCAACTCTTGTGCTCAACGTTTTCTGGAATTCATAAATTCCAATGCCATGGATCAACTTATCCACACCCCCACCAGGGGCAGCAATATCCTAGACCCGGTTATTACCAACATGGGCAACCGGTGCGCCACACCAGAGGTCAATTCCTCGTTGGTCAGATCCTACCATAAGCTAATCACCCTAGACATCCACATACCTCCCCCACCCCCCATTAGGGAAACCACAGTAAAAAAATTCTCCAAAGCCAATTTCATGCTTCTTAAGACAGAAGTGGCAAACTTCATGACACCCATGCTGACGGACAAAAGAGGTATGACTGCTGAATCCTACACAAATGCACTTTATAAGCACTTACATGAGTGCATGGATCATGCAATCCCTAACAGAACCAAGATGCTATTCTCCAAAAAAAGGAAGCCAATCTGGTGGTCCCCTGCCATAAACAAACTCTACAACAGAAGAAAGAAACTGTTGCAAAAAGAGTAAAATCCCATGATTGGAGGAACTCCTGGTCAGCTTCAGTAGAAGCTGAGATCCCTCATAAAATCCTCCAAAGCTAGTTATGAAAACAAAATCGCCACTGACTCTAAAGACAACCACAAAGCATTCTATAGCTATGTCAAGAATCTCAATGGCAACACTCAGATCTGCTCTGAGTTACAGCACAATGGCACTAAATATACAGAACCAATGGATATTGCCAACATCCTGGCAGATAGGTTCAGTGCTAACTTTACCCCTCTGTCATCCCCTAAAGGGCCCATCTCTATACCAGAAGAATGCAAAGTTCCTGTAATCACGGCTGCACAGGTAAAAAACACACTATCCAAAGCCAAGAACACAGCATCCATGGGACCTGACGACATCCCAGGCTGTGTTCTACATGAACTACAGAACAAACTGGCACCCCACCTAAGTACCATGTTCAATCATAGCCTCACCTCAGGCTATGTGCCCACTGAATGGTGCACAGCAACAGTTATCCCACTCCACAAAGGGGGAGCTACCACAGACCCCGGAAACTACCGCCCCATTAGCCTAACAAGCCCGGTCTGCAAGGCTATGGAGTGTATCATCATGGAACTTATAAACAATGGCATTGGTAATCTCCAAACTCAGGACCCCACCCAGTTCAGGTTTGTAAATGGCAGATCATGTCTCCTAAACCTGATAGACTTCTTTGAAGCAGTCACCAAAGTCATAGATGAGGGTAAGGTGGTTCACACAGCCTATCTAGATCTCGCCAAGGCTTTTGACACCAACCCCCACTCTGGAATTATAGATAAACTCACTAAACTAGGTATAAATCCCTATGTCACAAGATGGGTTGC
This sequence comes from Protopterus annectens, assembly GCF_019279795.1. Lineage (NCBI taxonomy): Eukaryota > Metazoa > Chordata > Ceratodontiformes > Protopteridae > Protopterus > Protopterus annectens. Next base: position 1,054,597,693 of record NC_056733.1, read on the forward strand.
CAACTGGCTCACTGACAGAACCCACACTGTGAACGTAGCAGACTCCAAATCCAGCTTCAGACCAGTGACAAGTGGAGTACCACAGGGTTCAGTCCTGGGTCCTCCCTGTTTGGTATCTACTTCTCTGAAGTACAGGCCAACACAGAAGGTCTTTGGCTAATGAAGTTTGCAGATGACTGCAAACTAGGAGCCATAAACAAAACTCCAAAAGATGTGGACATCCTACAAAAGGGCCTTACTGAGACAGATGCCTGGTGTCAAAGCCATGGCTTCAAGCTCAATGCCAAAAAGTGCATTGTCATTCCTTTTGGTAAAAACTCAGTACCCATGAACTACCACATAGGTGGTAGTCTACTTAACACCGAAAGTGTGATAAGAGAACTTGAGACACAGGTGGACAGTAGTCTCTCCTTTGATAATCACATCACCACAGTAGTCAGGAAATCCTTCTATGTGGCACACCTCATCACAAAAGGTGTCTCATCCAGGAAAAAAGAGGTAATTGTTCCCCTCTACTCATCACTCATTAGACCCATTATAGAGTACAATGCCCCTTTTGGTATGTACCTCACAAGACATCTACAACAACTGGAAAGGCCACAGAAATACCTCACAAAGAGGATTACTGGCCTCAAAGAGATGCCCTATGCAGACCGTCTCAAAAAACTGCAGCTTTACTCCATTGCATATCGCCTACTCAGAGGCGATCTCTGCCTAACACACAAAGCTATGTCAAACCCAGAGCTTTTAGACATGCTCCACTTAAAGAAATCCCAATCCCTATGAGCTACACACTCTAGGGACCTAAACCTCGTCACCACAATAAACAGAACATGCTGGAGGGATAGATTCCTGTCCCAGAGACTTCGCATACTCTGGAACAAACTACCTATCTATATCAAACAATGCTCCTCATTAGCACTCTTCAAGAAAAATCTTGATGATTGGATGGGAGATAGGAAATTTACCCCGGGGATCACTTCTGTGGCTCTGCTCGACAGTGGCACAGGAAAATAATTTTCTTGGGTGGTGAAAGCCAGGGTACCTTTGGCTAGGCTTATATAGGCCCTAGGGCCAATAGCCTAGTACCTACCTATGAACCTATGAACTTTTTTGTCTGCCAGCATTGTCCTGTGTTATCCTTTCAATTTCAGCTGTATGTAGCTGTGAATGCACTGAATAATGTATAAGGCTAATAGGTACAGACTTAAAACCTACACTGTGTACTCAGGAATCTAAATTGCAGTATGTAGTTGTAAAACAGTCAAATGTACAATCCAGCTAATGTGCACATGTTTCACAAGCAGTGACACCAAAGTCTGTTGTGTATGCATAATTTGTACTGAAAATGGGAAACAAATAATGCAACATGTCGTAATAAAAGTACTGTGCACACATATATGTACTAGATAGAAATGTCACAAATAACACACAACACCTCCCCAGTAGCTCAGTCTGATAAGAACTAGGTCTGTAGTTCAATTTTGCACACACACCATTGTTCAAATCCAGGGACCGCCACTAACATCTCTGTCTGGTTCTACAGTTGTAAACTGCAATCCGAATAGAAAAAATAATGTACTGCAACACACACATTTTCCATACAGGGCACACAGGTAAAGAAATTGCTGTGTTGATCAGCCCCAGTCCTACAAATTGATGCAAGCTAGACATCCACACTCTGCAGTCTGGCCCAGACAAGCCCCTCAAGTGTCACGCTGCCACGGATAATTTCTCCAGTTGCCAAGAAACCTGCACACAGAGAATGTCACAGCAGATATATGTGAAAGGCACAACACACACTCCAGGACCTGCAACTAATATATGAATCTGAAATATGTGTAGAAACAGCAATGTAATGTTAACACAGTTCATCTGCACAAGCCCACAGGTAAAGAAACTGGTATAGAAGCAGGTATGATGTGTATAACTAAAATAAGGGCACAATTTCTCCAGCTACAGCTGTTGGAGTGCTGTAGCAACCCCATGACCCAGGTAGAGTGTAAGTGTGGTCAGAATGTAGAGTAGTGAATAGTAGTGTACTGACAAATATACTTGATAGCAGTTGTCAATTGAATCTGTTCCCTTCCCTCCCCACTCAACTGATCCAACCATCACACTGAAATCAACATGGGTATGTTCCTAAACAAACCTCTACTGTTGGGACCATTGTTCCATTTGGTTTATCATTGTCTAAACTGTGTGCATACTAATATTTCCTGTTGAATAATCATTTTATTGCTTGCCTGACATACCACTAACTGGCATGCTGTTGCAACTCTGAATGGCATTCCATATATGTATGGGTTATGTTTGTTATGGCATTGTTATAATTGCACTGTTTTGGGTAAATGGAAATATTCATGCATGCTATTTTGAATAATGTTGTAATGTGTTGTACATGACTAACCGATATTCATTGTTAATTTTCACACCATAGCGCATATGGGAAGGCAGATCCCAGCAGATCTGCCTCTCCCACCCCACCTGGCCAAGGAACTGGGTCCCAGCACATCTGGGACCCAACCCAGACCTGCCTCATCTGCTGGTCCTGCGCCATCCTTGTGTGGAAACTGCTGCAGGGGATGGGGTTCACCCCCTCTGCAAGTGGGCACAGTGAGGATGTTGTCACCTGGGATGAGGTCTGTGGCATGGTGTGCAGTGTCCTCCAGACAGATCTGGATGACTGCCTGTGTCAGGTGTAGGGCAGCCCCCAGCACAGCCACCTTCGGGGCAGTGAAGGAGTAGTGGTGACTGACATTGGGTTGGGACATCAGTGCCACTACTATCATCTGGGGGGCTCATGAGCCTCGGATTCCCAACCACCCTCCTTGTCAAGGTGTTTACCCCCCATGTGTCATACACCACCCCTGTCTGCTGTCTTGTCTGTCTTGTCTATCTGCAAATGCAACCTCTCCTACCAAACATCCCTCACCACACTTATCAATAATCCTTCCTTAACATCCCACTCCCACCTTAATAAAAGGGCATCTGTCCCACAGAAAATCACGTCCCATACACAGCTCTGCATTTCACCCAGAGACATGTACCCATCACACAATCTAACCATACCAATCATCCACATTGTATGCTGCCCACTCACCTCCCTGTAGGGTGTGAGTCTCCAAATTCTAAATTGCCCACATTGAAATCAGCCGTTGTGCACATGCCTACTTGTTTCTCCTCTTATTTGTCCCCCTGCTTGCCCCACTTTCACCATTTTCTTATCTCCCTTTTTTTCTTTATTTGAAATAAGTGCATGTTTAAGTGGCTGTAAGCCACCATAAGCGGGCATAAGCTAAGTTAAGCCCATGTAAACATCACTTAGCTCCACACAAACTTGCACAAACCCGCTAACAACTGCTTTTAAGTGCCTTAATCACTCTGTCTCCAACAGCCCCTGTTCTGCTCAGCAACACAATAATCAGCCTTTGCAAGTCTCAAACCCAGGACCCTGCACACTATAGCCAAAGTAATTTACCACTAAGCCATTCCAGATGTAAATAAGCTTTATGTTTTCTCAAACATATCATCCAGCACAGTAGATATATATATATATATATATATATATAGATATATATATATATATATATATAGATATATATATAGATAGATATAAAAAGCATAAAAATATATAAGGATATATATATATATATATATATATATATATATATATATATATATATAGATATATATATATATATATATATATAGATAAATAGATATAAAAAGCACAAAAATAAATATATGACCAAAGGCATTGTTAATGGGGATGAAAGGGCCCAAAATAAGTACCTCTTATAATTATTGATATCACCCCCTCCTCCACAGCTGAACAGATCTGCCTTGCAATACAATAACCAACACTTGCAAGTCTCATACCCAGGACCCTACACAACATAGCCACAACAAGTTAACAGTAATCCATCTCAGCTGTACGATGTCAGGATGATATTGATAACATATCATGCAGAGCAATTTGTGTACCAGAGAGAATGTACAATGTGGAAGCAGTAAACATTCCAATGATACATACACACACACACACACACACACACATATATATATATATATATATATATATATATATATATACACACACACATATATATAGATATATATGTATATACACATACATACACATATGCATATATTACTACTTATAGATATGTATAAGAAGATATATATTTAGTGGGTGCACAGCATATCAAACAGCCAGTATTCCTACAGCTGCCACCTTTTAAAATGGCCGGTGTTTGATTCTCTCATACAAAAGACAATTACTGCATGAAAAATATACCTACAGACAAGTCAGAGGATATGACACTACACACGAGTTTGCATACATAGAAATGTTTGTGTACTATTTCAGCTGTATATGCCATGTCATATAGCAGTTAAGTGTTTGAAATACATAATAACTGAGTAATGCAACTCTCAAACAAAACATTTGATACAGTAATCTGAAAGCTTAACATAGGTTGCTGTTCAGGCCAAGGCCTTCAAGTAGTACAACAGTAAAAAAAAAACACTTGCCTAGAAGATAAGAATCAATCAACACTAATTAATTACAGATGTAGTTCAGCAGCCTCCAACTGCACTCTGTACTCAACCCCTAGGGGGAAAATAATTAAGTTATCACAATGAAAATGTATCTGTTACATAACAATGCTTAACTTAAAACATCAGTATCACACTGACAAACAGAACTGTCTGTAAGTCAGTAAGAACGAGCCCACCACTGTTCCCATGGTGAAATGTATGAAAAAGTACAGCCATATACCTTCATGTGTCTTACTACTGATATCCCTCACATGTTGTAACAGCCTAGGTTAAAATCGGTGCATACTCCTCCCTCATAGAATGACTTACAAGGGCATATAACAGTGGTACATACACTGACCTCTGGAGTGTACAAGGTCACACACGTTTTGTCCAGCTGTAGCCCTCATATATATGGACCCTACCCCACAATATGTGTGGAAGTCCACAACATCACTGGAATGATAGCAGGAATGCCAACACTAAATAATGATAGGCCATTACCTTACAACCTCTTACTGCATGACATCTGGACAAAGCTTGGTATATAGGTGGAGGACAGAGGTTGGAACACAGGGCCACATTTGCAATATTGCTGTTATACACTGTGAAAGTTGCTGGTGTTACAGGACTGGTTGCAACATACCCTTACTCAGAAATATGAAGTCATAAACACAAATGGATGTAGCCATGTACTGATAGCACTCAACAGAGAGAATGCCACTGATATATCAGAGACAAGACCTGTGTGGTGAACAGACAAAACATAACAGCCAAACCTCTGGCCATCATGTGGATAGGCTTACAGTTGAGAGCTATGCAGACAGACTGCATTCCATGCAAAACTAGCATGTACACGCAAACCCTGTAAAACTAGCAGTATATAATGCATATAACAACAATACTCACACTGTGCATAGGTCTGGAACCTAATACAAATATGTAATTTGCGTGTCTCTGCAAGTCCTTTTGTAAGTGGTATTGCTACCTGCTGTCTGTAACACTGCTGCCCACACAAAGGAAGGATGTCTTCCATACAGGAAAGGTAAAGGGACAACTCCCACATGACGTAGAAATTTATAGTAGTGGGTTGCCATGACAGTGGTAATTGGAAGTACTTCACAGCTGGCACTGCTATGGGAGCATCTTTTACTCCCATTTCTGCTGATTTAGTTATGGCCTTTTTGGAGGAGCAACTGATTTATGACCCCAGCTATAATATATATTTGGCAGAAATAGACATATGGAGATGTTACTTGGATGACTGGTGGATGGCCTGGAGGGCTGACAGTGAATATCTACTGGAATTTGTAGAATACGTAAATAGTAATAAGTGGGATATTCAATTTATAGTGAATTACCATCTTCAACAGATCATTTTTCTGGATGTTATGATTACCAGGAAGGTTGATAATGCTTTGGATAGTCAGGTATATCATAAATACCCTCAGTATAATTCTTTACTGCATGCCAGTAGTTTCCATCCTCAGCACATCATACGTAACATCCCCAAATCCCAATTTCTTTGTATGAGATGAGTTTGTTCACGTCTGGACAACTATGAATATTATAGGGAGGACCTTGCCAGAAGGTTTAAAACCAGGGGTTATAAACATGGCAATGTTATTTCTGCCAGCAATTGGGCCTCAGTGAAAGACAGGAATGAGTTGTTGGTATATCAGGAACAACAATAGAATGGGGCTTCTGATATTCATCTAGTTATTACATTTGGTCGTAATACAAATGTATTTATGGATGCTGTTAATCGTCATTAGACTATATTGATGACTAATAATAGGTCTGATATCCTTAGCCCTAAATGTTTATATTATTATTGATAGAACAGGAAGGGGTAAGACTAATAAAACTGGGTGGCATACCATTTTAAAACGTAAAGAAAGAAAGTGATTATTAAGTTGGTTGGGTTGTACCCCATGGATTAAATGACCATTTATAATTAACCAATGAGTTTAAATGACCATTTATAATTAACCAATGAGTAGTGGTCTTGATGATGCCTAGGATGTACAAAATTGGTCATTGTGTTTGGGTTATGATATTATTTACACTGAGGAAGGCTATTGCATCTGAAACCAGTATGATATTTGTCTTTTGTGGGGGTATTTTGTTATTTTACTGCTATGGTATGTTGAGTTAAAATTTGTTTCTTGTTTTCACACTATTTTGTGCTGATCTATTCATTTTGAATTGTATGTGAGAAATTATACCTTTTTGCAAAAGAAACCAACGTCTATACATGTACACAGGAGATGTGTTTGACAACACTGTTAGTGACATGCACAGTCACAATAAGAGTGACACAATGTAGTCTGAGCAGTAATGGTTGGATTTGAACTACCTACGCAAGATCACAAGCTACAGATTAGTGCCTGAATCAAAAGCACTGCATGGCACGTTGCTGTACAACTGTGACAGTGCACAGCTGAATGGATGAAATCACTGTTGTTTATTTGCTGGATGTTGATGCTAAAAAGTGGTCGAAGGGTACAGTAAAACTGTACAGCTACATATCATATATGTATTTGAAGAGTAGTGTACACAGTGTGAGAGTGAAAGTCGCACTCACAGCTGTACTCAAACATCATACATAGGTTCATAGGTTCATAGGTTCATACTAGGCTATCTGCCCGAGGGCATTTACAAGCCTAGCCCATAGTTTTGTGGCTTACGCCACCCCTTTAGTATGGGGAACTATACCCATTATTTTGCTGTGCCTCTGTTGAGCAGTGACACTGAGGTAATCCCTGGGGTATATCTGCGATCTCCCATCCATTGGTCAAGATTTCTCTTGAACAAGGCCAGCGAGGTGCTCTGCCTCACATATACCGGGATTTTATTCCACAGCATAGGGAGTCTTTGGGTGATGAATCTATCCCTCCAGCACGTCCTATTAATAGCCGTGTCGAGGTTTAAGTCTCCGCCCTTGTGGCTCTGACGGATCTAGATTTTTGAGGTGAAGCATATTCATCAAATCTGGGTTTGACATGGCCTTGTATGTTAGGCAAAGGTCACCTCTGAGCAAGCGGTAAGCAACTGAATAGAGCTGGAGTTCTTTCAGTCGGGCAGCATAGGACAGATGTTTGAGACCCTTTATCCTTTTGGTGAGGAACTTTGTGGCCTCTCCAGCTGCTGCAAGTGTCGGGTCAGATACATTCCGAATGGGGCATTGTACTCAATCATTGGTCTGATGAGTGATGAGTATAGGGAGACTATGACCTCCCTTGATCTAGATGAGAATCCCTTCATGATAAGGTGGGCAATGTAGAAGGTCTTCCTAACTACTTTAGCTACATGGGTGTCGAATGACAGACTACTATCAACCTGGGTCCCCAGGTCCCTGATAACTTCTTCTGTACTCAGTGGATTGCCACCTATTTGGTAGCTAGGGGTAACCTTGTTTTTCGAAGGTATGACTATGCATTTTGGCATTTAACTTTAGGCCATGGCTCTGGCACCAGTTATCCGTTCTGTGAGACCCTTCTGAAGGATATCTGTGTCAGATGTGTTTTCTACTATGGCGCCCAGTTTGCAGTCATCTGCAAACTTTGTCAGCCATAACCCTCCTGTGTTTGCTTGTACTTGGAAAAGTAGATGCCAAACAAGAGTGGGCCCAGGACTGAGCCCTGTGGTACACCACTTGTGACAGGCTTTGAGTCTGACATGGCGCCAGCAACTCTGACCCTGTGGGTTCTGTCACTCAGCCAGTTTGCAACCCATCTTGTGATGTATGGGTTAACATTTAAGCTGATGAGTTTTTCAATGATACCAGTGGGGTATTGTATCAAAGGCCTTCGCCAGATCGAGGTAGGCTGTATGGACTGCCTTTCCTCATCAATGGCTTTGGTGACTGTTTGAAAAAGTCAACCAAGTTTAGAAGGCATGATCTGCCTTTGACAAAGCCAAACTGGGATGGATCCAAAGTCTGCAAATTCCTATGTCTTTATTTATGAGGTCCATTATGATCCTCTCCATGGCTTTGCAGATAAGGCTTGTCAAGCTAATGGGCCGGTAATTTCCAGGGTCGGTGGAGGCACCGCCTTTGTGAAGTGGGACCACAGTTGCAGTGCGCCACTCCCTGGGTACGTATCCAGAGGTAAGACTATGATTAAACAGCTGTCCTAGCTGTGGGTTTAATTCCTCTTTGAGTTCGTGGAGCACACAGCCGGGGACACCATCAGGTCCCATGGATGCTGTGTTTTTTGCTTTGGAGAGAGCAGTTCTCACTTGGGTGTTGGAGATGTGTAATTATACAATGTTCAAAGCACAGTATCAAAGTCAGAAACCACAGGAGAATTCATACTACAACTGTGAGACATGGTAAGTAATCTAACCATTATGTAATCATTCTGTTGCCAAAACTGTATTTTTCATGGGGATGGTAGAAATTGCTACTTTAACACTCTGCCAATGAAAATATATCTCATTAATGTACATAACAGTGGTTTTGAGGTATCTAATTGTACATAACAATAATTGCAGTCAGACTATTTATAGGTTCATAGGTGTTTATTGGTTAATGACCACAAGGGCTTTTTTAAGCCTAGCCATGCATCCCAAATCTCTGACAAGATCTGATACCCTTGATAAGTGTAAGCAGGGGTTTCAGAGATGAAATATTTACAAGCAGGGGCCTGGAAGATGAACCAAGTACAAGCTGTCTGTGTCCATTAGAAATGTAGGTGCCAAACCAGGGATGAATTTCCTGTTCCCCATCCATTTGTCCAAATTGCACTTCAGTTGGGTTAGGGAGGAACTCTGCTTCACATATGGGGAGCCTGTTCCATAAATTAAGTAGTCTCTGGGATACATGCCTGTCTTTCCAGCAGGTCTTATTTATATCACAGGCAAGGTTTAAGCCTTTAGAATGGATAATTCTGGTGCTGTTTGTTTTGTGGATATGCAGGAGGTCCATTAGAGTGGGGTCTGACAATGCCCTGTCTGCCAGCCGTAGATCTCCCCTGAAAAGCCTGTAGGAGACAGAATACAAGGAGAAGGCCTTGAGGCAGTATGCATAGGACACTTTACTTATGCCCTGTATTCTTTTAGTGAGGAACCTCTATGGACATTCCAATTGTTGGATATGCCTGGTTAGGTACATACCAAAGGGGGCATTGTACTCAATGATAGGTCTGATGAATGCCGAATACAGTGGAGCAGTGACTTCTTTGGATAGTTGCCAGGGGTGGATGACTTCCCAAAGGGTACTATTATGCATTTCTTGGCATTTAGTTTTAGTCCATGGCTCCGACACCAGTTGTTTGTCTGTATTAGCCCCTACTGAAGAATACTTTTGTCAGTGTGGGATTCAATGACAGCTCCTAATTTGCACTCATCTGCAAATATTGTCAGCCAGAGACCACTAACATTGGCCTTGACTTCAGAGAAGCAAATGCCAAAAAAGAGCAATCTATGGACTGATCTCTGAGTGACTCCACTTGTGACTGGCCTCTTTGTAGAGGTGGACTCCCCAATTCTAACTTCCTGGGTCCTGTCTGTGAGCCATTTGGCTATCCACTGGGCGACATACGAGTTTGTACTTAACCTCTTGAGTTTTTCAACAATGCCCAAGTGGGGTATTCTGTCAAATGCCTTGGCCAGGTCGAGGTAGGCAGTGTGAACCATTTTTCCTTCATCCATTGCTTTGGTTACCTTCTCAAAGAAGTCCACGAAGTTGAGTAGGCATGATCTGCCCTTGTCAAAACCAAACTGGGTTGGTTCCAGTGTCTGGAGGTTTACTATATCTCTAGTGATCATTTTCATGATAATTCTTTCCATGGCTTTACATATAAAACTAGTGAGACTTATGGGTCTGTAGTTTCTGGGGTCTGTAGATGGCCCACCTTTGTGCAGAGTGGAGACTTTGTTGTTCTCCATTTATGAGACATGAAGCCTGTTTGGAGACTGCAGTTAAATAGTAATTACAGAGGCCCTGATAGGTCATGTTTCATGCTATTTAGAAGGCATTCTATGATACTGTCTAGGCCCATTAATGCAGTATTCTTGGTCTTAGAGAAAGCATTAAGGACCTGTCCCCTAGTGATAGTAGGGGGAGTTATATTTGATGGTATTTCCTGAGGGAAGGTTGAGGGGGAGAGAGGTGCAAAGTTGGAGATGACTTTATCAGCCAGGAAGTTTGCTATATTTTCTGGCTTATTATAGGTGGCTCCATTTACAATAAGCTCTGCACACAACTGTGTATTACCTTTGAGGTTGCGGACATAGCTAAATAATGCGTTGTGGTTGTCCTTGGCCTGGAAGGCCAAACTTACCTCAAATTTGGCTTTAGTAGACTTTATTTGTCCTCTGCGTTGTTTGTTTAGTTTGATGAGAGTGCTTTTATCCTGCTGGGTGCTGCACCTCCTAATTTTTGCCATGATTTTCTTCCTCCTGTTATACAACCTATTGATTTTGTGATTCCACCAAGGTGGCTTGTTTTTTGAGTTAGTTCTGTACTTCTTCCTAGTGGGTACAGCTGCCTCTATGCAGCTATTAACATGCTATTACAGGGTTACCGTGAACAGTTTTCATGGCCGGCCTTAGGCATAGGCGAACTAGGAAACTGCCTAGGGCACCATACAGGCCAGCCGTGTAAAGGGCATCATTTTTATTTAGGTATTTATTTATTTTTCTCAGGCCATTAAGTTTGCACTCTTCTCAACGCCCTGTCTCTAAGTCAAGGGTACTGGAACCATAAGGCAAGGGAGGCGAGTGCCCACCCACTTTTACAGATGCAGCAGTAGGCTTCAACAATTTAAACAAAAAAAAAAGTTCTTTGCTACTTGGTACAAGTCTTCTCCTTTAAGGAAGAACATGCGTGCGTCACAATGTCAGCATGGATCTAAATGGATTCTGCAGTACGGAGTGACATTTAATCATGTGGTTCCTTTAGCTAAGTTTTGGATTAATCCTGTCCTAAGTCTGTGTGTCTGCATGTGGCTGTTTCATTTACAAAGAAGGTAAGTGTGTATGTGTATATGTGTGTGTGTGTGTGTGTGTGTGTGTGTGTGTGTGTGTGTGTGTGTGTGTGTGTATGTGTTTTTAAACAGTTCATTTCTGTATACGCATCCACTTTTTATGTCATCTTGTATTTTGCCTTTCAATCTAAATGAGGCAGTAAAGTTACTAATTATATTTATGTTAGTAAGTGAACAAATATCGGGAACAAAATATGAAACAATGGTATTTACCTTACACCACAGACTGAATATAGATTGCTGTTTCCTTAGCGTTTGAAGCATCAGTTCTCCTTTTCTTCTTCAGCAGTTGTTTCATATATTTAATTTCAATTTGTTTCTGTAGTGATATATATCTATACACGAATATGTACGTGTGCGTGTGTGTGTTTGTCTGAGAGACTGCTAAGAGGTGGCCTATGTTTAGCATACAAGGCATCTTCCGACCAATGATGGAGTTTTTGTACATCAGCAAGTCCAATGGCATCATGGAACAGACTCCCCATCCACATAAAACAAGGCTCAGCCCTGTGACTTGTCCATAGTCAAACGCAACTTAGATTTACCGATGGGAAGCAGAAAATGTACTCTAAGAGCACTACCTGAGTGGGTCCCCTCAAATTATTTATGGTATGATCCCAATTATTTTCATGAAGGGTAATATACAATTATGAGCCACAGTCTCTCTCTCTCTGTCTATATCTACATACATATGTCATTGTGTATTAAAGGGGGTATCTGTTGCTGTTCTATGTTTTCTGGTAACTTGGGTTGATGGGTGCTGGTAAAGGAATCTAGCCTCTCTATAGATCTCTTGTTGCTCTGCATCGCCTGTTCCCTAATATGAATTTTTACTTGAGTGTGCTTGTGTTATTTGCAAAAGTGATGCAGTTGATATGTCTTAACTTCCCAAACCCAGAAAGAGTTGAAAGAGTGCACATCCACTTGATAGACTCTACTGACATTTTTCTAGTTAGAATAAATATTTATATTGAGCTTATTTCTACACCTCCATACCAACTCCCTTTGTATTGAACAAGCCTAACTTCAGTCTGACCTGCACTTACTTCAGCAATGGCTAATCCAGCACAGCTTACTTCTGAATGCTTCTAAAACCAAAAGTATGTTTTTGGAACCCTATAGTTTATCTCTCTCTCTCTCTGTAACTGTTCAGCCATTCCATTTCCGGCCTTAACACTTCCATTATCAAAACCACACCTCCTTCAACTAACTGGGCCCCTGTTCAGATAAATCTCTTAATGTTTATTCCCACATAGAAAAATTCCAGAATAAATGTCCTGCTTTTTCTGGTAAAAATCTGTCCTTTTCTTTCTCCCTCTGCCAGGCCAGCTGGTAATAAAGGTGTCCTATCCTAGCTTGAGTTTAATCTTCCCATTACTGCTTCTGCCTCTAAACAAAACACCAAACCATTTTATAATTCTATTTGTCAATTCATTACCAGTTCTATTCCTCAAGAGCATCACTGCCTTGCACTGGACAAAACAAAATGGTTCCCCATTAAACAGAGAGCTGACCTTCTACTAGGTACTCAGCTGTTCAGGATACCACTTTGTTCTTCTTGCAGTTTATGTCCATAGTCTCAGAATGTGCCCTCCCTATAATCCACCAGACATGCATTCTACATACTTCTGTGCCCTTTCATTCTCTCTGTCCTTTTTTGTGTCTCTGGCAGTCCCTCCTTCTCCTCCTGAAAGAAAACTCCAACTTACCCAACTTGAGCTGGCCAAAGGTCCTGTCTCTGAAAAGGGTACATCACCTAATTCATTTGATCCTGATACAAACACACACATACACACATGCATGTGCTCACAATCACACATGCATACACAGAAACAGACACACACACAAACTCTTTTATACCTGATCACCCAGACCAAACTATGGTTTTGCATCATGCACCTGACTTCTGTGGGTCTGTAGACCACCATTTTCAAAAGTGGGCCTAGGTCCATAAAGGTTTGTGAACCCCCTCTCTACACCAACTACCAGACTGCTGACAGAAATGAGTTTGACTTTCAGTGCATTTTCAGGGTATTAAGGGTTTCAGTACATTTTCAAGGCATTATGAGTTTTAGTTAATTTTCATGGAATTGTGAGCTTCAAAGGAAGAAAGTTTACTGCTGCTCATGCTAAGTCTGTTTTCAGTGTAAAACTAATTGTTTTGTTTATCAAATGCACACTGTGTTGTAGAATTTGAAAGCAGTGTTAGTAGCATAATTGCTTTTGGTGCAGGAGGCTATGGATTCTACTCCCACATCATGTAGATGGAGTATTGATATTGTAGTGCCCATTTGATTGCTGATTATTTGGTGCATTTTAAGGGGCAATAGGGGTTCTATACTCCTGAGTATGTCCTCCTTTGTGTGAGATGCCTAGTAACTATGTCAGTTTTAGCCATTTCCTATTGCAAAATTAATGGTAATATAGGCAATTAATTTCTCAAGAACAACAGGCACTGAATTTATAGATGAAACATTGAGATATAAAGTTGTTTGTTGGAGGCAACATCTTCATTAGTTATAGATCTCTTTAATGTGGAATTGTTCAGACGATTTCTCTTCTGCAGAGATTGTGTGTAGTGAGTGATATTAGTGGATTGTAATGACAGAAGTCTGAGTGGCCACTTATGGTTGAAATTTTCTGAAATCTGTAGTTTTGTCATTATTGGTTTATATGTTTTGTTTCAATGCTTATTAAAAGAATGTTTAAAACTACAAATTTAAAATGCATTCTACAAAGTGGTGCTATATTATATAAGGAATGTACAGGTGCCCAGTAGGAAGGTAGCTGGAGTACAGAAGCTGAACCATGACAAAGTAAAATCTTCTTTTTTAATACAAAATGGTGAGCGCTTTCGCAATGGTAACCATTGCTTAATTAGACATGGTTACCATTGTGAAAGTGCTCACCATTTTGTATTAAAAAATATTTTACTTTATCATGGCTCAGTTTCTTTATTCCAGCTACCTTCCTACTGGGCACCTGTGTTTCAACATTTTCAACTTCGGGGCTGGTTTGGACTTATTTGTTTGCTGCTTGTGTATATAAGAAATGTAATTTAATGCAATCAGGAAGGTGAATCAAAGAACAAATAAATGTATGCATCGCCCTAAAAATGTGTGCAAGAAGTCTGTTTTAAAAACATTCCAAAAGTAAACTTAATCCTCCACTGGCCAGATGCATTTTCTATAAATGTGGGTTTTCATGCCGTTTCAGTGGCAGAGAAGTTTACTGTTCATGCTAAGTCTGTTTTAACTGTGAGACTGTACTGTTTGTTTAGCAATTGGCTTCCTGTGTGTGATATTCTAGCTTAAACTACTGTACGCAGGGAGGAGAGAGGTTGCAATTCTACTTTCACTGAGCTGTAAGGCTCGCTCGCCTATGTTTAGATTAAATTAAGCATCCCTTTGGAACAAGGCACATGGGCTTCTATTTTCTGAGGACATGACTTTTATAGTAAAGTGTGTGTGAAGGAGCAGCACATAAAGCACATTTATTAAAGGAAATTTCCAGCTTCACTTGCAGTTTAAACTACATTACAAAATATATTTTCTTTTGTACATTTAAATAATTGAAGGAAATGACTGGAGTGAATTTCTTGGGTAGAGGCCTACCTGTGGGCGTGGCTCATAGGGGTGTTTCATGAGTATGGTGTGGGTGGGGCTTAAGGGGCACTGGAGCACTACTTCGCCTAGGGTACCATATCAGCTAAGACTGGCCCTGACAGTTTTGCATAGGCAACAGTGTTCTCTGGGTTTATGGGGGCTTGAAATGTTGCCAGGCTTTCACTTAATAGCAGGAGGTTAGCCTTGGAGGAGTTTCTGAATATTCCAGGTTTAGCTTTGGAGTCCAGGTTTTATTTTTACTTCAAAGAAGACCATTTTATGGTCACACCTTACCAGGGAAGATATTACAGTAGGGGGTGTGCAGCACTGTCACATATTAGTGAGGACCATATCCAGTATGGTTGGTGTGTTGACTATCTGGTTCAGAGAGTTTGTGTTTACAAAATCCAGGAATCTCTGTGCCTGTAGGTTTGCTGTTGTTTATGATTCCCAGTTAAATAGTGTGGTAATTAAAGTTACCCATGAATAAGTAAGGATGCACTCAAACAACCTACCTAAGTAGTTACACATTGTGGAGAACACTGTGTCAGTACAGCAGGATAATTTTTACAAGTGAGGCATACAGTATCTGTGAAGAGATGATATCAACACTGCATTACCAAGGTGATGTGTATGTTTAAATGACTATTATATCCCTCAGGGTTTGGAAATTTTGCTACTACAAATGTGTACAAATCAATCCTGAATCCATTTAAAGTCACACACACACACTTTTAGAAGGTAATCAGTTCTGTATTTGAACCTCATACCTTTCTAGTTACACATTCTAGAGAACAGTATAAGAACTGCAAATGCCACAGGAAAAGTCCAACTTTCTATGTCTGCGTGCGGACTATAGAAAGAATGACCTCATAAGTATTTTGCAGAGAAGATGTTGTTATGAAAAGTGGGATAAAGGGATGAGGGACTCATCTACCTGTTGAAACGTTTGTCCATATATGGGTGAATTGATTTCAGATAGTCATAGGATAATGGGATCATAGGAGGTTACTAGGCTAATGGCCCTGGGGCCCTTATTAGCCTAGCCAAGACTTTATCCCCAAAAAGAAACCACAGTCAACACCTGTCACCCCTGTCAGTGAGGGACACAGGTGGAACCCCTGGGACAAATTTGTAATTTTCCATCCACTCATCAAGGTTGTACTTGAAGAGGGTCAGCAAGGTGCTCTGTTTGACATGTATGGGAAGTCTATTCCGGAGACGGGGCAGCCTTTGGGAGAGAAACCTGTCTCTCCAGCAGGTTTTGTTGATGTTGCATATTAGATTCAGGCTTTTCAAGTGGGTAATGTGTGAGGAGTTAGACTTACAGATATGGAGCATCACTAGTATGGCAGGGTCTGAGATTGTCTTGTAGGTGAGACACAGATCACCCCTGAGCAATCTGTATGATACCAAACAGAGTGATAGTGATTTGAGTCTGTCCACATAGGACAGGTTTGGAGGCCATGGATTCTCTTTGTGAGGTATTTCAGTGGCCTTTCCAGTTGGTGTAGTTGTTTGGAGCGGTACATACCAAATGGGGCATTACACTCAATTATTGGTCTAATAAGGAGGAAGTATAGAGAGGTAATGACCTCTTTTTTTCTGGATGCAATCCATTTACTTATGAGATGAACCAAATAAAGAGTTTTCTGACCACTGCCGCTACATGATGGCTGAATGTGAAGTTGTTATCAACCTGAGTGCCCAGATCTCTCACCATATGTTGTGTGTTTAGGGGGTTGTTATTGATGTGGTAATCAGTATGATGATACATTTTTTTGTGTTTAGCTTGAGGCCATGACTTTGGCACCAGTCATTAGTTGCTGTGAGACCCTTTTGCAGTATGTTAACATCATTTGGGGAGTCAATGACAGCACCCAACTTACAGTCATTAGCAAACTTGGCCAACCACAGGCCTTTTGTCTTTGCCTGAACCTCTGAGAAATAGATGCCAAACAGCAGGGGTTCAAGCATGGATCCCTGGGGAACTCCAGTAGTGACAGGTCTGCTAATGGAGGTGTAGGTGCCTATTTTGACTTTGAGGGTCCTGTCAGTAAGCCAGGTGGCCACCCAACTGATGAGATAGGGATTTATGCCAAGTTCTATTAGCTCTTTGATGATGCCCAAGTGGAGGATTGTGTCAAAGGCCTTGGCCAAGTCAAGGTAAGCTGTATGTACTGACTTTCCCTCATCCAGGGCCTTGGTGACAGTCTCAAAGAAGTCAACCAGGTTCAACAAGCAAGATCTGCCCTTGATGAATCTGAACTGGGTGGGGTCAAGTGCTTCAAAATTGTCTATGTCTTTGTTTATGAGATCCATAATAATACTCTCCATGGCTTTACAGATCAGACTTGTCAAGCTAATGGGCTGATAGTTTCCATGGTCAATAGTGGCAACACCTTTGTGCAAGGGGATGACAATGTTAGTTCTCCACTCTGCTGGAATGAAGTATGTCCAGTGTGATTGAACAGGGTGTTCAATGGCGAAGCCAGTTCTTGCTGGAGATGATGCAGAATACAACCTAGGATACTATCAAGCCCCATGGAAGCTGTGTTCTTTGCCTTGGATGGGGTCTTTAGCACTTGACCTATGGAGATGTGAGGTGCGGGACAAGTATCGGGGATGTAGAAAGGGCCTTGGGGGGACAGGGGGTGAAGTTTGCACTGAACCTATCTGCTAGCAGGTTGGCTCCGGTGTAAGTGATACTGTTAAGTACTAATTCAGAACAAACATGGGCTTTGCCATGGAGGTTCCTGATATAACTGAAGAAGGCTTTGTGGTTTCCCTTTGTTTCAGATGCTAGTTTCAATTCATAATTGGCTATGTAGGCTTTTACTAGTGATCTAATTTGCTTGTTGAAGCTAAGGAGGGAGTTTTTCCAATTTGAAATATATTTCTTCTTACCCTTAGACAACAGTTTCTTCCTTTTGTTGTAAAGCCTGTTGATAGAGGATGTCCACCAAACAGGTTTGTGTTTCCTTGAGGAGCAGGTTTTAGTTCGATTCAGTATGGCTGAGTAATGCAGTTGTACAGGTGCTTGCATACTGCACTGGTGTACTGTTCAGCATAGTTGCCTGCATCCTCTGAGGGGGGAGGTGGTGTGAAGCTACTGATAGCCTCCCTTAGGAGGTTATAGTCAACTTTTGAGAATTTTTTTTAGCTTGATTACATTTGGGGGGTTGGGTGGGATAGAAACTTTGAATGAGACAGTCCAATGATCTGATCTCACGAGGGAAGAACATACTACAAGAGTGGTGCAGTGGTCACTCATGTTGGTGAGAACGAAGTCCAGAATGTTATCTCCTGTTGTGGTGGATAAGACAAGTTGGTCTAGTGCATTAGAACTGATGAAGTCAAGGAATCATTCAGTGAGTGCATTAGTGCAGGAATAGTTCACCCAGTCTATGGTGGGGTAGTAGAAATCACCAAGGATCAGGGTGTTAGGGGGTACCTTGATGTAGTCAAGTAGATCCAGGTAAGAGGAGTTAGTGTCCTAAGTCATGGGGGGGTCTACAGCTGGCTATAACATGGATGACTGTCTTGCCAACTGTCAGTTGAAAGAATCTATGAATCTATCTATGAGTAGTTCCAGTATGTCATGCTGGCAAACCAGTCTGGAGGTGTGGCTGTCCTTAATGAAGATAGAGACTCCACCATCTTAGTCTTCCCAACCTCATTTTGGGGTGAGAATGTGTGGAATGAGGTATAGACTGGTAAGGGAGGGGTGCTCCCCACATCCCTGAACCAAGTTTCCATGACCGCATAGACATCTGCATCTTCCAATGCAAGGAGAACCTCCAGTGAGTACATTTTCAGGTTAAGGCTCCTGGCATTAAGCATGACCTTCAATTTGCTTTTTGACAGAGCATTTATGTTGGAAGATTTGTCTTTGGGACATTGCCTAAAAAAGGCACAATGAAGGAGGCGAGATCCTTGGCCAGGATCCAGAAACCCAGTGGTGACAGGTGGAGGCTATCTCTGTCAAAGCATCGAGGCCTGTCAACCATGTCATCCCAGGCAGACAGATACTGGATCCCCTTGGAATGACATCAGAAATAAAGCCAGTTGTTGAAGTCAATTACTTTTGTTGGTATTGTGGTATCAATCATATGTTGTGGAACTTACACCTACCTGAGTCCACAGCCTCATAACAGACAAGTTCATCACTGTGATATTCGAACATAGTACCTATTTAGCTTATGCAATTTACAGGCCATTGCATTAAATTCATGTACCACAATAGAAGTCTGACTACAAATGAGACATACATCATCTTTATGGGGATGCAATCACCACTTCATTTTTTAAATACTGTTATGTCACTTGAGTGGAAGGTTACATATTGGAAGTGTGAGTGAAAGCACTCCAATATATTATGAGCACTACACAGACATGCTAGTCAATGCTGTATTCAAACCACCTAACTAATTAGTTGCACATTCTAGGGATCACTGCATGAACCACAAATGCCACAAGAGAAGTCTGACCACAGTGTGAGTGTGCACTTTAGAAAGAATGAACTCATCAGTACATTGCAGAGAAGATGTGGTTGTGAAAGATCTGATAAAAGGAAGGCAGGGTCATCTAGCAATTTAAAATTTTTCTGCACCATAGAAGTTGATTGAGCATGGCTGTTTTGGAGGACATGATCGAACTTTAGACATTGATTGTTTTGCAGAGAGGATGTTTGTGTTACGGAAGCTCTGTTCAAAGTTAAATGTACTCTCCTTAGGGGAAGTAGGCACAGCACCCAGTATTACTATACTCCTCAAAGTGCACACACACACACAGCTGTCAAACATTGTTGTAACCTACTATGTACTATTGGAACTTTCCGCTGGGGCTGAAAATGGACATGTGTCCAACAAATGTAAAATAAAATAAAAATAAATACAAAAAATAAATGATCACCTCACTCTATACCCCCTACACAACACCACACACAGGTTTTCCACAGGGAGCATTGAACCTCCTCCTCACGTAGTTACACAACCTAGAGAACATAGTATAATTCACTAGTACCACAGCAGATGTCTGAATCTTAAGGGGAGAGAGACAGTGCACTTTTGGCAGGATGACTGTGTTGCAAAGAGGATTTTTTTTAACAGTGAGATAAAGGAGCTGTGTGTAAAGTTAAATGTTTTCTCTTCACGGGAAGTGGACACAACCTCCAGAGTTACTTACTTGTCATTATACCCCCCCAACACACGTTTCCCATGTTGGGCATTGATCCTCTGACTTATCGAGTTATACGATGTAGAGTGCACATTATTAGTCACAAGCATCAGAAGAAAAGTCTAAGTCTTAAGGGGAAAAAGTGAACTTTAGACATTGATTGTTTTGCAGAGAGGATGTTTGTGTTACGGAAGCTCTGTTCAAAGTTAAATGTACTCTCCTTAGGGGAAGTAGGCACAGCACCCAGTATTACTATACTCCTCAAAGTGCACACACACACACACACACACACACACACACACACACACACACACACACACACACACACACACACACACATTTCTCACTGCGAGAATTGAACCTCCTACCTGTTCAGTTACAGAATCTAGAGAGCACAATATTAGCCTCAAGCACCACAGAAATCTGAATTTAATGATGTGAAAAATCATAGCTGTACATGGTAAAAATTCACTATTTGGAACAGATGGCACTGTCCATCGCAGTTTTTAGAAAAATGCATATGTTTGCACAGGGCAACATAACAACTTTGTGATTGCTCTTTGTACATTTTGTTACTATGAGGGACATGTTCCTGTTTCATAGGATGGGAAGCTAAAAACAATCACAGCTGTAAACCAGTGGATTATCAATCAATCATTCTTGCCCCTTCATTCTGGAATGACTGCACACCTGCCTTATCTCATGCTTGCACAATATGCATTGACAAGGCAAACAGACAACCACTACATAGGACAGAGCACTGCAGAATAACAGTGATGGATTAAGTGTGACTGGGTTAACTAACATAACACTGTTGCAAGTGTACCCACTGGAGAGCAGGCATACATTAACAGACTGAACTAATTAAGTCAACATCACTTTGAAATCAAGATTACTTGTCAAAATTCAGTACAGACATAATGCAACCTAAACAAATATTATTTGTTGTACAATTTTTATCCTCTGCCAGAAGTTCATAGGTTCATAGATTAGTACTAAGCTAACTGCCCTTGCAAACCATTTTAAGCCTAGCCAATTATCCCTTGTGAGACTCAAACCCTGCACCTTGTGTTTGTAAGGCAAACACCTTAACCATTAGGCCACCCTCCCAACCCTGTGCAATACTGTCAAGCTGAATTGTGCTGCTGATGACAAAGTATTATTGCATGTGTTTTCATACCGTAAGGTGTTGAACACAGAATAGGAATTTCCAGTATTCTATGGTGCTCTTTGTTGACTTTCTTGCAAAGAAGTATTTTACACATACAGCATATGGAAACCTGCTGGAATAAAGAACGGTATGTATTATGGTCATGTTTCACGTAATTATGCACACATTTGTCATGACACTTGCAGTTAGTCAATCCTTATATGAATGCTACAGGTTTATTGTGAAACACAAGGGACCAAACATGTTATTTCTGGTGGAAACATGGCTTATGGAAACATATTGGAATCAAACAGATTGATTGGAGGACACAGCAGTGGCAGGAAGAGGTGGACATTTGGTGACAGGGATACACAATATGGACATACAAACACATTAGTGCATGTTTCATTACTGCACATATTTTTGTTGTGCTACTGATTGCTTTATCAGTGTAATTATTCAGGCAAGATCAGTACAGGACAGGCTTCACAAACTAGGTAGCAGCACATTCATATAGCAGCAGGACAATGGTATGTTAAGGAAAGGGGTAGCCGACATTTACAGTCACAAGAGTCAAACAAAACAATCCAAAACATTTTTGCATTTTTGGATTCAAACCTTTAAAGCATTCAAAAAACCCTACACAGCTGAGTATTATCTAAACACACAATGCAGGAAGTTATGCTTCACAGAGTTCCCATGTAACTGATTGCAGAACTGCCATGTAACTGATTGCAGAACAGGGCGGTGTACGTATTACTCCTCCCCATTGCCCTCTCGGTAACTGTAAGCTGTACATTCATCTCATCAGCTTGTTCAAAACTAGATTAGCCTGACTATATATAGTTAAGCACAACAGAATTAAGGGCATCACAATAAGGTGGCTAAAGGCAAATCTCTTAAGATTTTGCACTAAGATGTGTTTTTCCATTTAGTTGCAGTGGGATTTGTTGCTCAGTGCCAGACATTGTGTAAATGCAGGGGAGGAAGAGTAATGACATAGAAGGGAGAAGATACATATACAAGAGAAGAGGGCGGCAGGGACCAAGTAGGTTAGGACAGGAGCAGGATAATAGTGACTTATAATAGTATGTAGGCAACAGCTACACATAAAATAGTGTACTAAACACAGCCAGTGACACTTACCTAATGCCTGAATTAGGCGCCTTGAAAGTTCTCAAAAATCTGTCTATACATGTAAATATTATCTCATCAGATCACAAAGGAATTCCTACTTCACGCCATTTAAATAATACAGGTGTAGGACAGTGACAACTTACTAAAGCAGAAGAGGGAACAGAGAGAGAGAGAGACATATGGAGAGAGGAATAACAACGCTGCGTTTAGTAAGACATGTAGGCCCATCTGTACGGTGTGTTACTTTTACTTATTACATCATTATTACTCTGTCAGGCTCTGTACAATAACATGTTTACTACAAAGAGAAAAAAGGTGCAGGAGATGCAACCAACATTAAGACATAAGCAGGATATGGCTGGCTTACTAAGGCTCCCTGTTGGTACTGCATTGTTTTTGCAAATGATGTCTTACTGCACTGCCCCAATAGTTTAATGAAATGTTGTAAACGGAGAGAAATACAGACATTTGCAGTGAACTATTACAGAATATGAAATGTCACGAAATAATGATTTGACCTACAGCTGTAGTTGAACCCTTGACAATATGCAAAATCATCAGTCTACAAATGGGGAACGAACATGTCACATAGAAACTTCCTCTTTACTTCATCCAACAGCCAAAGAATCATTACAGTAACTGTTTCACAGTACTGTCTTTTGCCTGCTTTTACTCTGTATTTCCATACTCCAGTGGATGTATGAACATATGCACATCTGTATGAAAGTAACCAAACTCCTGTTGCTGAAATTAAATTGTTCAACTTTAGCCATGAGAAATTAAATTGAATTCACCATCACTCAACATTGGTGTACTGTGCCACCCTCTTCACAAATGCTGAGGACAAAAAGTGAAGGCTTTTCCATGGACCATGTCTGACCATAAAGGACCATGTCTGACCATAAATGTTGTGTGTGGTGCTATTTTTTACTTGTGAAAAAGAGTTGATAGTACAGCAATGAAAATGAGGGGAAAGCAGAGGGTAGAATACAGGGGAAATAATGCAGGAATTTGCAGGAAGGTGATGGGAGTGCACCATAGCTATTCACTTCTTCAGAAAATAAATGTAGAATTGTACAAACAGCTTCACACAGGGGATGGGTGACAACTACAGAAATATGTTGTATAGCTAATTGGATCAAATCAAGTGGATCAAGAAGACACATAGGTAAAGTGGAAAGCTATGCATGGGGTATATTTGTTTTTGTGGGACAGATGCCCATTTTCTGTATTTTTCTAAAGAGAGAGGAATATTGGGGAAGTTGCTCTGGAATGGCATGGCCTGTTTGGTTGGATAGGTTAGAAAACAGTCACAGGCATACAAGAAATGCAAGATAGATAGATAGATAGGGGACATCCTAGCCATACCCACTTCCATTTTGAAAACAGTGAGATTCTAGTTTTCACCCTCAGAACTGTCATCACTGTCTCCTGTGTCAGTTGCCTGGTTTAATGTCAGACATGCCATTGATTCAGCAATTTGAATCAGGACCTTTTCAACCCTGCATATTCGTGCATCAAGGCTCTTCTCTGTTACATCCACCCTGTCAGCTCCTACCAGGAGACAAAATCACCACATCCACTAATACTGCTTTAGGAGGGTATCACTGCACTAGCAGGCAGAGCAAAGCTACCTGGATTAGGTGGAGTAGGTAGGATAGGGGCTGTGGAGGCAACACTGATGAGTGCTGGGTGATTGTACTGCCATCTATGGAGGTATGGTGGGTCAAACCATAGTGGTTGGTTTACCTCTCTGTACTGTTGGTCCTTTTGTTTTTAGTAGTAAGGTATTCAAAAGGTAGAATTTTAAGAAATTGTTAAAACAAACATACAAAAAAGACAAATTTTATCCAAATCATGTCGTGTTTTTTAATTTTTTTCAATACATAAATATAACTGATTATTGTACACCTTTGCAACATCCAGATATAATGAGACGATATTAATGGTCATAAAATAAACAAATCTTACTGCTAGGATATAAGAAAATGCAGATTTTATTTTCCTGTTCCATTTAGGATATATGCATTTACTTGTAATAACTGCACTTACCATAATTGAATTGTTCCTGACATTGATTATTGCTGTTGTTATTTTAGAAATACTATCCTGCAATAAAACCTAATTGCTGCTTTTAGGTATTGAACCCACATATAGCTAAGATGGTGTTCTCATTGCCTAATGCATGCAGTAAAAGCTTTTGAAGAAGGCATGCATGCTTGATATCAAGGTTGTTCAAAATGCTAGGCAGTGAAAGATTGAAAATACTTACCTGACTTGCATTTGAACATGAGCCGTACTTTGCCTGTGTCTCTTTGTGGCAAGTTGATCTCTCCTAACACCTCACTGGTTACTGCTATTTTTTCTGCAGCTGTACAGTACAGACAAAATGAAAGCATAATGATAAGGGCCCTGGCTGTCTAATGTATGCTATATGACTGACTGTTGATGGATCAGTCTACTTACACAACTGAGAAGTGCTTGCAGTCTTAAATTCATCCTCCTATTGGCTTAGGAGGTCCTGCTTGCACTTTTTCAGGTCACTATAGTGGTGATAACACTGTTTCTCGGTGTGTGGAATTCCACACACTGAGTACTGACCAGAATGCTGAAAATGTGTACCAATGCCAGATGTGCTTGCAGCGAAGAAGGCAGACCAAATAAAAAAATTCACTTCTTTTGTTATTCAGCGAACCATGTTTGTGCACCGTGAGTGGACAGCAAATGCAAAAGGCATTCAGAAAACGCTGACAGTAAAATTAATTCAATCGATGGGAATATCCAGCAAGGACAAGAGCAAGAAGTGCATTATCCTGACAGTAAAATTAATTCAATCGATGGGAATATCCAGCAAGGACAAGAGCAAGAAGTGCATTATCCTTCTCACATCCCCTTGTGCAAAAGGCATTCAGAAAACGCTGACAGTAAAATTAATTCAATCAATGGGAATATCCAGCAAGGACAAGAGTAAGAAGTGCATTATCTTTCTCACATCCCCTTGGCAACATCAGAAATATACTTTGTGGAGCACTTTAGCAGATTTGTAGTTAATGACAATGTAAAAGTTGATTGACAACAGCTCACATTTTGTCAACAATACTGAGAATAGTGGAGTTTTGCATTAAAACACAGTGATAAAAATGTGTGTAAATATGTATCAGACTCCCTCTGTAAAAGTAATAATTAACCAAATTTAAACCCAGCATCACTTGTCTTATTTCTCTAAACTCACATCACTTACACCTTATGCCACAGAGAAATTTACCTGGGAGGTGCATTTTCTTCACTGAGTGCTATCCAGAGTGCTGATGTTCATGTACCCGAAGTTACAATTTTCACTTTTTTCGTCAGGAAGTAAAACATGTTTGCTTGCTGCCAAGTGGAGCACAAATGCAAAAGGCTTTAGAAAAAAAGAATAAACAAACTGACATAGAACAAAGCTGAAAGGAAAACTTAATTCAAGGTAATTCGTAATGCTACAGAGAAAAAAAGAGACATGCTGGATTATGAGACTTAGATCTGATAGAGGCAGTGGCCTTAATGAGAGGGCTTCATTGAGGCCCGTTCTTAAATCTAGGAGAATAATTAAAAAGTGAATTAATTTAGTTAAGCTTTTTTGTGTATCATTTTATAACATAGCTTGTATTAGTTTTCTGTGGGTTATTTTGTTATATTTATAGAAGTTTTTATGTATAATATATGATGAAATAATATTTTAAAATGTATATAATATTTATTTAAATGTAGTTGTCTAGGTAGTTTATGAAAGTTTTTTTTAGGAACTGTTTTCTCATCTGTCAGTTTATATATGATAGGTTAGTATATTTTTAAGATTTAATTGAATGTATTTAATTGAATGTATTCTATGATTGGATAACTTGATATATTTAAGCACTGATTTTGTTTTGCAGTTTTTTGGTCTGAAGAAGCAGAATGTGAAAGCGCTAACTTATATGTGCACAAATAAAGACGTATTTTTACCATAAATGCTGGAATTCTATCCTTATCATGGTTGTTTCGGCTACCTTACATTGTTGTGTTGCCTACTTATTTTGTATGTTGATGTTGGTTCTGATATGGGTACAGCATTAAATGGTATACCACAGAACTTTCAAGTAGACAATACAATTCAATCATTTGCACTCACTACTTTGGTGTTAGACTTGCCTTCACATATTCTCCCCCAACCCACCGCCATCCTGTGCCAATTATGGATGACTATGTGCTGGCCTTTGCAAATTTTTAATGTAGTTATGGATCTACATATGTGTGGGAAAGTAAAATGCTTGATGCACATTATTGTGCAAAGTCCATGGGTGGATAGTGCAGACATCACAGTCATACAGTATTACTGACATTGCTGTGCACAGTACAGATGTGTCATCTTAGTGACATATAACTACTTGCATATGGAACTAAGCATTTAGGTTTTTTTTTTTCAAACAGGTTCCACTCTTACCTTAGGCCTCAGATGATGGCAGAATAGATAGCATATTTACTATACTGTTTCCATGTATGCCTATTTTTGCTGTACAGTTTTCTGTGTCATGCAGTCCATGATAAGTCAAATGGGGTCTAAACACCCTTCTTCTTCTTGTTTGAGGTCTGGCAGCAGAACCCTTATTTAGAGCCTATTGTACATACATAATAGCACCAGCAACCCCTAACATTTTTTTCTAAGTGTAATTGCACAACCAGCACAATAGCAACACTTAGTGTAGCTGTTAATGGGGCAGCCACGGTGGTGAAGCGGTTAGTGTTGTCACCTCACAGCAAGAGGTTCTTCAGTTCAATTCTTGGCTGGGGTGCTTTCTGTGCAGAGTCTGCATGTCCTCCCTGTGGTCACATGGGTTTCCTCCAGGTGCTCCAGTTTCCTCCCACATCCCAAAGACATGCAGTAGGTGGATTGGACACTCTAAATTGGCCCTAGGTGTGTGTGTGCCTTCTGTGGAAAGTTTGGCGCCAGGCTGGCAACTCGACACTGTAAAACTCCACTGCCAATCATGAGTGGACAGATGATCCACTGTGGCGACCCCTAATCGAAATGTTCTTCCCCCATGCATTTAACAATTTATCAAAACTAAATAAAATATACAGGATATTTATAAATGCTTTATGTCTCTGGAGAAATTATTCTGTCACAATAAGCTTTATGTGCCAAGAGAAATAATTCTATAATTTCTAATTAAACCTTTGGATTTAGCAATATTGTTTACTACATAGTTTGTTATATAAAACATTTTCAACACCCCAGTATGACCTTCAATGTATTTGAAACATAGATCTGGTATTTTGGAAAGGCAACTGATATGATCTAACAGAAAGCATATCTCCTTTCTTATCCAAAAATATCAGTAAGTATTAGATCACTATACAAAACCAGTGTGATGCAGTTTGATATGCTCACTTTATCTGTTTTATAAAATGACTGGATAATTATATATTGCCATCATGTTTTGTTTTCATATTCTTCCTCACATTAGGAATTTACACATGACCTTTATAGGAGCCATGAAGGATGTTGACATAGTCACATTCTCTCATCCTGAAAGGCTTTCTGCCATTCTTTGCCCAGCAGCACATGTCTTTGGAGCTAACAGCCAGCATCAAAGTATAATTCTCTCACAGCCTTCCTTCATGGATGGCTGAGATCTCAACTTTTTATATAAAGGAAGGCTGCACTTAATTTGTTCACAAATATTTGCTCGATCCCTCCAAAAAATGGAAGCTATTTTGAGAGGTTCTAAGTTAAGTACCATCATTTAAGGTGTCCTCAGTCTGGGGCCTTTTCTGTAATTATGTTTTTCTTTTTCCATAACCGTGGAAGCAAATGTTGGCATTATGTACCCAAGCTTTTAATCAAACTCAGGTCACTAGTGGCACAGATGGACAATCTGCCTCTGTGTTAACAGGCTGATCCCATATGAAATCAAAGGCTATGTGCTACTTAATTATTTCAACTTTCCTTCTGGTAGACTTTTTGTTCCATTAATGTAGCAACCTTTCTGAAAAGGGACCTTTAAGATACAGGATTAGGGTAGCCAAATTAAATCTCTGTGTCAGGAGAACTACTAATACAGATATCTTAAAATCTTTCCTTCATGGAAAGCTGACCTCTCAAATGCCCAGACTTTTGAGTGATGCATTAAATTTGTTCTCAGGTGTTGCGAGTTGTAGTTGTGGATGAGTGGTTAAGGTAGTGAAGATTTCCTGTGCAGGTTTGAATACTGACAATTACAAATCTTTGCTTTGTCTGGCAACTGGCACAGTGTTACGCTTGTGGTACACAGCTTGAAGCTCTTGGTTCTTATTTTCTTATTGTGAGATCTTGAGAGAGTTGCTTAACTAGGCTCTGCTTAGTATGAAATGAGAATTTGGGTTAGGCTGCTCAATGTTCCCCTTGACTGCAGCCTAGTAACTACCCATGGACCTTATTTCTAACTTCTTGATATTTCCAGTCCTTTCCGGTCCCAAGACTTTTAATGGCACTACATATGACTACTACTGGAAGAGTGTCTCTTTGAGTGCGACATGAAGGTACAAATGGTTTGAGGTCATCACATTTTACTGAGTGGGACAAAGCCAAGTGAAGGTCCACAGTACTTCATCCTGCAGAGTTTCTCTTAAGCTTAACTCTATCAGATGTGCTAGACTTACATCATTAGGTAAGTACAAGGAGCCATGAGTGAACCGCCCTTTCTTTTATGGTGATGTGGCCTTCATTTGTTGTCTGACTAAGTGCAGGGGTTGGCAGCTTCCCCTTGTCCTTGCTCATAGGTATTGCTATAGTTCATAGATAAGTACTAGGCTAGCTACCCTTCTGGGCTATTTTAAGCTTAACAAATTTACCTCAAAGGTGAGAATCAAACCTTGTATTCTATGTCCCTAAGGTAAGAACCTTTTCCATTACAAACCAGGAACCAATGAGAAAGGCAACACAGCTTATAAACTGCTCAGATCTCAGAGCGTACAATGTCACCAACAGGTACTCAGCAGCTAAATGCACAGCCCCACAAGGACTAAGATAAATGTGGGATGCTAAGAGTATAAAAGAAAGACAAAGAAATGCTGATA
This sequence comes from Protopterus annectens, assembly GCF_019279795.1. Classification (NCBI taxonomy): domain Eukaryota; kingdom Metazoa; phylum Chordata; order Ceratodontiformes; family Protopteridae; genus Protopterus; species Protopterus annectens. The sequence goes on from NC_056733.1 coordinate 1,054,627,374, forward strand.
TACTTAAAACAATATTTAATGTTCAATCTAAGCACTTTCATCCCTAAACACATACAACAGGACTTCATCAGAGATAAAATCAGTACAACATCATTTCCTTATATAAAATTCCAAATGACAATGCATACCCCTTCTTAAAGCTATACACCACTAAATAATAGCAAAAGTATTAATAGACACTATGGCTAAAAACACATGGATTTCATCTTCAGAATAGGTGCTATATAAATCATATCATTAAGCCCATATGGACCAGAATCATATAATTTAATCTGCCAAAAGAGTTCCTATATTGCTAGCAAAGTTTTTCATGATCCACCCTTAAAATCTTGTCTAACAACTTCCAAACCAAAAAACTTAAAACTGTGACTGTCCTGAAATTGAATATGCTTTCACAGGGCATTAATTTGATGCTGTTTATTGATTGCATAAAGATGTATATCAAGGCAGTTGTAAAGCTCTTCAGTTTTCCCTACATAGAACATAAAGCATACCTGACAGATTGCTGTGTTTATTTATTTCACATTTGTTAACTGGGAAAGTCTACCATGGAACGAAGGCAAATTTTCAGCAGAAGCCTGGGGAAAAATGCTGCAGATGCATGTCTTTGTAGCATGAGAGGAAATTGGAGCACCCAGAGGAAACCCACACAAATGCAGGGAGGACATGCAGACTCCGCAAATAAGGCACCCTAGCCGAGAATTGAACCAGAGAACCTCTTAATGTGAGGTAACAATGCTACCACTGCACTGTCCAAATGTAGATAAATGGATAGATAAATGTAGAACACACCCTTAGATCCACAGTTGATGCAACCCTGTCTATTCACTGGACCTAGACATTTAATTTGGACTTCCCTCTTGAGTACAGCAGGAATAAGTACATCTTCCACATTTATAAGTACTTGCTTTTTGTGTTTTCTGGTGTATGTATCTGTAGCCCCCAACAGTCTTTCTATGTAATTTTTAATACACCAGTCCTTCCTAAATACTACACAGTGGCCACTTCCTAAAGCTTCTGCATTAATTAATCCCATATCAAACACTTTCCAGTTACTTTTAATAATTTAGGAAATGTTATTAGCATCTCCACTGTATACGAGTATAAACATTTTGGTTTCACTAGAGTTTGAAGCGTTATTATTTATTATTGGCTGATACTTCCAAATTACCTAGTAAAGCGGGAAATATTCCTGTATCTTTTTTACAATAGGTCTCTTCAAAAATGGAGAGAAAATACTCTAGGTACCCTCTTCTTAACAGCATAGACCTCAGTTTGTCACTTTCCACTCCAAATAATTCTGAATTGGAAATTATACCACTCAGTCTCACCAACTCTCCTTTGATTAAAGCTCTTTTTTGATGGTGGGGATGGCAATCTTAAAATGAAGAAGGCTATTTCAATAAGTGGGTTTTTGATAGATGTTGGATGTGAAAGTATTACTATTCCTGTCCTTAATAATTTTGACATCTAGGTAGTTGATAGTTTCCATCGAATATTCCATAGTAAACTTTAAAAATTGAGGTTTACTATTGATATAAGAAAAAAATACCTTTAACTTATCCTCTGTATCTCTCCAAAATATAATCATGTCATCAAGGTAATGGCTATATAGTGCCCATGAATTCTGATAACCTGACTTAAACACAAAGTTGTGCTCCCAATATGCCATTATTATATTTGTGAAAATGTGGACACAAGTTGTACCCATGGCCATACCTGCTCTTTGCTTGTAAATAATACCATTGAAATAAATATAAATATTGTCTAAAATCAACTGAATAAAAACTCTCAGGATGTCAATTAACTTAGTGTCTAATGTCCTTACACCAACTAAATACTCATAAAACCAAGCCACCTCACATCATGTGGAATTATAGAAAAAATGTCTTTGATGTCAGCCGTAACCAGAATTAAGTAATTTGCATACATATCCATTCTAATACTTTTAAGAAAATCCCAGGAGTCCATATAGATATGTTTCACCTGGCTAAGGGCATACTTTAATTTCATATCAACAAACTTGGCCATATTGCAGGTTTTCGATCCTTTGGCATCGACTATAGGGACCAGTGGTGGATCCCCTGTGATTTTTATGTATTTTAGGTTTGCCAAATATACCTGATAGTCTTGCACTTTCAATACTGACATAATTAAATTCACGACTTGTGATTTGTTCTTGCATCAACAGATCATGTATTAAAAAAATCTACCTTACTATATGCTAAATTCACCTGGTTAATAGACACTTCCTTGTATTGATTATAATTTCAAATTGTAATCTGTGCTGTTCATGACAACCAACCCTGCCCCCTAGTCGGGTTTCATCAACTGAATACCTTATTCCTATAGATATTGTAAATTAAATTTTTCTTTGGAGATATTACAAAGACATGCATCTGGAGCGTTTCTCCCTGGACCTGTTCTGAAAATTGGCTTTGCTCCAATTCGGACTTTCCCGGTAAACAAATGTTAATAATAAATAATAAATAAATATTATTGTGAATTGGTCTCTTTTTATTACCTAAAAACTTTTGAATGTCCTACTCACATAGCTTCTCGAAAAGGCATAAAACTGGGTGAAGCGGGGGGGTGGTTGCACACACTCGTTTTGTGCACCTCATTCTTCTGTTCAATATACTGTTCATTAAAAATAACACAGACAAATTCAACTTCCTAGTAAATAATTTTAAATCTATTAGCGTAGTAGTTAGATCAGCTTTCTTAGTGGGCACAATGGTCATACCTTTCTTGAATAAATTGGCATGTGCAGATGTCATAGTAATGTCACTTCAATGCTAAATGTTAAAATCTCCGTAGTCATTCGTGACTAGTGAAACTACATTATTATGTGTGATAGTTACTTCCTCTTTTTCCTCTTCTGATGCTAATATGCCTTCCCATCCTGATCCCTCAAGGAATTTTGCATCGAAGGGTTGCCTCTTGGCCCCTGTTTTTGATTGATCAATATCGCCGATATCCTCAAGGGTGGACGATCTAAAGGGTCTAATGTTAAATCACTACTGACATCATTATATTCAATATCCAATATTTCTTCACTATGTTGATCAGTTCTTACAAATGTCAGTGGCCTTGGATATGGTCTTGTCCTCTCATAATCACCCTTATCCCTCCATATTTTTTTTTCTCCTTCTTGTTCTTAATGCCAGTAACAACCCTATCAACATTAGTAAACAAATTGTCATATCCACATTTGTGAAAACTGAAGGTTAAATCCTTTTTAATATTACAATAAAGTTGGGTAATTTCCATCTCTAACATGTCCATAGACATCTGGTTGAATTTCATTAGGACTTCTATTAATTCGCATTCATGTCTATCAAACATTGATTTTCAGTGTGTAATTCTGACCCCCTCAATAAGCCCTGTTGGGAATTTCCATACATGAAGTACCTTAGAAACCAGCTTATTATGATAACATTCTCTGAAATAATTTTCTAGTTGCAACTTACAGTTTGTTTGTCTTTTCCCGGTTAGGGGTCGTCACAGCAGAACTCCAGTCTGCTAATGATTGGCAGTAGATTTTTTTATAGTGCCGAGTTGCCAGCCCAACACCCAACCTTCAACGAAGGCATGCCCATTCACGCATGCCTTTTGAATTCCACTTAACCATGGGGAGAACATGCAGATTGCACACAGAAGGCACTCCAGCCGAGAATCGAACACGAGAACCTCTTGCTGTGAGGCAACAATGCTACCGCTGCATCACCACGGCTTTCTAGGTGCAGCTTACAGTACTTAAGTAAATTATTTTCAAACAGCTTTAACTGTTTATGTACCATAAGTCCTTGACTGTTACTGTATCCAAATACATTTGCAAAGTCAAATCTGTTGTGTAGCCACTCATCAACATTAACCGTAACACCCTCAGTGTTGCTACCATTGGAAACTTGCTGTAATTTATCGTCACCATTTTGAAATGCCATATGGTTCATGTTGATTGCTTCATTCTGGCCAGCTTGCATCCGTCCTTCTGGTGTTATATTCCAGGAACAAGATTTGTTGGCTCTTCTCATGGAGGTGGAATCCTCCACCTGTTGTGTGAGCTGCTGAATGAGTTGAGTGAGATTGATAACAGTACAATCAAACAAATCCTATGTAATAAAACTACTTGCATAAATTTTAGTGTCTTGGATTTATCTTAGTCCCTATGGGATAATGAATTTAGTTGCTGAGTACCTGTTGGTGACATTGTATGCTCTGAGGTCTGAGCAGTTTAAAAGTCACGTTGGCTTTTTCATTGGTTCCTAGTCTGTATTTGTGGTGCTTTGGCCTTTCAGAGATGATGTTGTCTTCAGGCAGCGATAAGGGTATTTGTGCAAGTGGCTTTATTATGCAGGACTTCTTTGATTGCACTGCTGGTAATCTCACTCAACTGGTCCAACAGGTCACTCAACAGGTGGAGAATTTATCCACCTCCTGGAAAGGAGCCAAAGAAAAACACATCCTAATAGGTGTGATCATAACAGACACTATCCATCTCTTGCAGCGATACAGCCAATTAATCTCATATGGTAAAAACACAGTCAGATAACATATGCTTTCTCACTTCCCCAACTTCCAACTTCTTTAAAATGTAAAACATTAAATACAGCATCTGAAATACCACCAAATGTATGAACCAGTCAGATGTTTAAACATGTATGAAGAAAAGACTTATGTTTGCCTAAGTAATGCTTCCGGAGAAAGGAAGAATAAAAACAAGACAGCGCAGGTCCACAAATGAACCACTATATAATTTTCAGTCAACAGTCTGAGTTTGCACTGTCCTTGCTGTTGACATTCACTGGTATAATTGGTATCTGTTTTATTGGAAATTGCCATTTAAATACAGGGAAATATTCCATCCTATCTGTAGTAGTGTGGCTGCTGGCTGCTGGTCTCAGTCTCTGTGGACTCCAACAGATTCCCCCTGAGAAGCAGATTACTTCAGCTTTTGCATGGCTTCCACTGGCAACAGCAAGATATGCAGCCCTCCTGGCAGCCAGACTTTTTTATTGTTCAGGGCATTGCAGGTGAAATCTCCAGTTGCTTAACCTGCAGATCTTTATAGCTTCTGAAGACTGTTTTCTTAGCACGTGTCTCAGTGTGCAGTCATTGTCTGCAAAGACCCGACTACCGTTCACTTGCTGCTCCTTCCCCGGCTGAGACAGTTTAGACTGAAACCTTTTTTTCAATGAAAAAGTCACGTCTAACCAGCATTAGTTGAGGTTAAGTTCCTGATTGTTGAAAAAAAACTATCGTAAACCTTTAAACACTAATTACTTCATCCAATACATGGCCGGAGGGAGAAACAGCAGGGAATATGTCGCTCCTGCAATTATTACTTAACCAGAAGTCAACATCTAAGTCCATTTTAAAATAACTTTTGAGGATCAGAAGCATACCAGACGAGGGTTGTTTAAAGTCACCTCAAAATTAACGAGTTAATGCACATGACAAGAATCTGGTATGCAAGAACTTTTCCATTTGTGTTCTAGGTGCTATCTAGAAGAATGCACTGTCAAGATTGCACTCAGGGGTATACAATATTACTACAAAAATATAATTATTTAAGCATGCTTTTTGGTTATATTGGTAGTGGAGTTTCCACATAAAGGTCTAATAAAACAATATTACAGATTATGTTCTTTGTGTCTGAATGGTTTTACATCCTAAGTGAGAAATGCTGCTTAATAGATAACACAGAAGTAGGCATAGGCATCTCTATAACTCAAGTCAATTCAGGTCCCTTATTATGCTTGTAAAGGCACCTGCTGAAATACCAGAAAGGAGTAATAACAAAGTTATCTACTGGGTGAGTCTGAAGAGTTTTATAATAATACCTGCAATACTGACAGCTCATCTATTTATTGGTCTTAGTGTAAGAAGAACAGCATCTCATATAATGCTCTCCAAAACCACCAACAGCAATTGACAAGCCAAATAATACTGACACGGTTCCAAAAATTAATGTGAGAGTCTATAAAACTCAAATTACCCTCAGTGCAGTTACATGTGGTTTAAAATTAAGCATTTTCACTCCTTTATGTAATTTAACGTTTCTAGAAAATATTTCTTTAGTAGAGAGTGGAAGAATGAAAAGAAAAAAGGGAGAAAAGTGAATGCAGATACAATTCCATATTTTAGAACCCAGAACCAGGTGGCCACGGTGGTGCAGCGGTTAGCATTGCCACCTCACAGTAAGAGGTTCTTTGGTTCAATCCTCAGCTGGGGTGCCTTCTGTTTGGAGTCTGCATGTCATCCCTGTGGTTGCATGGGTTTCCTCAGGGTGCTCTGGTTTCCTCCCACATCCCAAAGGCATGCTGTAGGTGAATTGGACACTCTAAATTGGCCCTAGGTGTGAGTGTGTGCATGTGTGTGCCTTCTGTGGAAGGTTGAGTGCTGGGCTGGCAACTCAACACCATAAAACTCCACTGCCAATCATGAGCGGACAGGTGACCTGCTGTGGTGACCCCTAACTGGGAAAAGCTGGAAGAAGAACCCAGAACTGAAAAAAAACTTCATCTCCATGAGATGTGAAGGAAGGCTTCCTTAAACAGCATCAGTGGTGCAATTAGTAGTGCCCTCATCTTTAGTATAGAAGGTTGTGGGTTCTATTCCCACAATAGGTAGATTCATTGCTGCATTTGTGAGCATGTTGCTTTTCAGGTGAGATGTTAATCTACAGTCTTATCTGCTTGAGTTGATGGAAACTCAAGTGGATATAAAAGATCCCATGGTCTCTATTGAAAAGAGTAGGGGAAGTCCCTGATGCCCTGCTCAAATTTTCTGCTAGCTGATGAATACCAAAGTGGGTCTTCCCTGAAAAAGGCAACTAGATTAGTGACACTAGCCCGGTCAACAAGTGATTAAAAAAAAAAAAAACTTTACTTTGGAGTTTTCTGAGAATCTAAAATATGAATGACTGCCTGCCTTAGGAAAATGGTGTGAAAAGATAAGCTTGAGAACAAAGGTAACACTTTGCACCTCCTAACTCATATAAGAGAATGCCAAAAGGACAAATCAGACAAAGACAAGCCAAAGCAAGAACAGGTTAGGAATCAGTCAAAAATAAATCAAACAGAATAGACTATTTTCAAACAGCTAAACTAGAAAGAACTAAAGAAAATAATACTGAAAAGAAGAAAAATGGGTTGGAGGACGAGTGAAGGACAGAGATTGGTCAGGTGCTGTAGGTGAGGTAAAGCAATGTCGTTTGAATGACAGAGAGGACTTTGTAGCCTTTCTTAAAAGGTAGAGTATTGTAAGAGTAATTTATTTATTTGTTTATTTATTTATCATTTTATTTATTTAAATTTGTTGACCGGGAGTATCCGGCTGGACGTAGGTCCATTTTCAGCAGAGGTCCGGGGAGAAAAGCTCCACAGTAAAATAAACAGACAGTAGTTACATTGGAATACATAGTGATTAACAATTTAACATAGCAATTACTTACAACATATTTACAGATGAAGAACATAGTACATCAGTAGACAACTAGAATATTTATCTGTGAAGTACATAACAGACATTAACAAATGTTACAATGAGAAGTTCCTGCTGTATAATAAGTACTAGGCTTTTGAGCATCTCAGCTTGCTATAATCAAGGTAGTTAGTGGAGTGGAAAGAAAGGTAGTGGTTGGATGGGGTGGATGATATTAGAGTGGGAGTTGCAAGGGCATAGCCAGCATGTTTTTAGGTGCGCTTTTAGTAAAGTTTTGAAGTGGGTGCATGATAGTACGGAGGTAACTGTGGGTGGGAGTGAGTTCCATAATTTGGCTATGGCGCAAGAGAATAGTGCTTCACCAGCAGAGATATTGGCTTTAGTGATCTTCAAGTGATTTTTGTTGCTGGATCTTAGTGGTCTGGGGGTGCGATAGGGTTGGAGTAGATTCTGGAGGGATGGGACATTTAGTGGATGGTTTACTAGTTTGTGGGCGAGTGAGAGTTGATACCACTGAAGGAGATGTGGGAGTTCAAGCCAGCCCAGTTCAGCAAGTGAGAGACAGTGGTGACTACGGTAGGATGCCCCTGTGGCGAATTTGGCAATTTTATTGTAGCAGGTCTCTAGCTTGTTTAGATCACATTGCCTTAGATTGGTATATATTGGAGAGGCATAAAGTAGGGTGGAGATAAGGTGGGAATTTGCTATTGAAATCTTTGCTGCTTTGGTGAGAAATTGCTTATTTCTGTATAATGCTCCTAGTTTTTTGTGGAATTTTTTTATTGTCATGGATATGTGAATGTCAAATTTTAGTTTATTGTCTATTTCCACTCCTAGCAATTTGGTGTGTTTAGTTGGGTATATAGTGGTGTTGTCTTTTGCTGTGATGTTAAAGTGAGAGTTGTTTTGAATATGTTTTGTGGGTTGGAAGATGAGTAGTTTAGTTTTGTTTGGGTTGAGTATTAATTGGGCATCGGATAACCATGTTTCAACAGAGGAAAAGGCTTCCTGTGTGACTTTTTGCAGTTTGGGTAGGGACTGCGCTGAGCAGATGATGGTCGAGTCATCTGCGTATTGTATGAGTGTGCCATGTTTGGTGGCAGAGGCTAGATTATTGGTGTAAACAGAGAAGAGTAGGGGTCCAAGGATGGATCCTTGGGGAACCCCTATGGAGACAGGTAGTTGGGGAGATATGTCATTCTGCCATACAATGGATTGTTGGCGGTCAGACATGTAACTCTGAAACCAGTTGGTGACTGATTGTGAGAAGGATAGGTTATTGAGGACAGAGATAAGTTGTTTGTGTGGGACCATGTCAAATGCTTTAGATAGGTCTAGGAAAGTAGCAGAGGAGAGATAGCCATTGTTTTATGCTGAAGGATAGTGTTAGTAAAGGAGAGTAAGGCAGTGGTGGTGCTATGGTTTGGTCGGAAACCATGCTGAGTACTGGAAAGGAGGTTGTTAGTAAGGAGGTAGTCTGAGACCTGAGAGTGTATGTATCTCTCTAGTATTTTGGAGAGTGGAGAGAGAATAGCTATGGGGCAGTAATTGGTTAGTTCTGCGGAGGGTCCGCCTTTGTGGAGGGGAATTATATGTGATACTTTCCACAGTGTGGGAATGTAGCTTTCTGACAGAGGATGGTTAATCAAGATGGATACTGGGTAGGCCAGAGCATCAGCTGCGATTTGTAGGTATTCACTTGGGAGGTTGTCTGCTGCTAATTTGGTGGGTTTAAGTTTAGTTAAGAGTCTTTTTATGTTGGAGGTAGGTACAGGAGAAAAAGAGAAAGCAGTGGGGAGATTACTAGTTGAAGGTGTGGGTTGGAGGGGAGGGAGGTTGTTTTGTTTAGCTAGTGATAGTATGGTTTGGGTGAAGTGTGTGCTGAATGAGATAGCAATATTTTCTGAGGAGTGAGGGATGTTAGGAGGAGGGGTACTGACTTTACCTGGGTGGAGGATGGAGTTTATGGATGACCAGAATTGTTTGGGGCTGTGTTGTGAGGAGTCTAGGACAGACTGGTAGTATTGGAATTTGTCCTGTTTTATTAGCTTTTTGACTCTATTGCGTAGTTCTAGGAATTTCTGTCTAGCTGAGGGGGTTTTGGTTTTGCACCAGTAAGTACTTAAGTGACTTTGTTTTAAAAGCATTTTTACAGTCTGAGGAAGTCTTGTATTCAAAGACGAAAGCACTAAAGTTTTGAGCTTGTTTTTTCTATCCAGCTTTTATTTGTAATGTGGCTTATAGGACAGGACCTGTGAGATTTACAGGCTATACAACCTGCAGGGGACTAGCGAAGGATGGCAAGGTAAGAGTCTGGGTCAGTTCATCAGAAGAGGATTATTGGGGAGCTCAGAGCCTGTATGAGTTAGTTGTAGCAGTACAGATGAGGAGATACAAGATATTGTTTGGTAATGTGCAAGGCATAGCCGGCCTTAAGCATAGGCCAACTAGGTGGCCGCCTAGGGTGCCACTCCAGCAGGGGTGCTTTTCCAGTATTTATTTGGTGTAGGAAGACCAGGATGGGGGCATCGGGTAGTGTGGTGGGAGGGACCATGGAGCCCTTTTGCCTAGGGCACCAGTTGACCTAAGGCTACTCCTGGTGCAATGCAAGAGGAAAGGAAAAGGCAAATTAAGCAGAAGAGCACAACTGGAATAGAAAGGCAAGGGGAGTTAAGAAGTGAAGAGACAGTTTAAGACCACAGGTGTTGAGGAAGCAGAGTAGAGAGAACAGGCCAGGAGATAGGAAATGTGTCAATGAAAAGGGGAAAGACTAGTGCATCCATGTCAGAGAGGGATGCAAGAAGAAGACAAGGGGAATTAAGCGAAAGGAGAAGGAAGAGGAAGGACCAGGATGACCAAGGAGGTATTTTACAAAGGATGGTATAACAGTTAAGATTAGCTAGAGCATAGCCCATGATGTACTGGAAGAAAGAGATGCAGACCAAGTAAAAGATTAATGCAATAAATCTTAAAAACTATCAAAAGTTAGCAGTCTAGTGGTCAGACTAATACGAAAACAGGGTGAGAGCTTATGGTTATATACAACGTGTTGATTAAATGGTGTTGAAAGATAAGAGGATGGACAACTAAATGAATACATAACATCTTGGAGTAGGAAAAAGAAAGTTGTTTAATCTCACAGAATTTCTGCATTTAAATTTGGGATAGAGAAAAAGGTATGGTAGTGGTACTACAGTTTACCTAGTGCAGAAAGGTACAAGTAAGGTAAAATGCTGGACGTTGCACAGATAGGGTAACTGAGACTTAGAAGTAAGGAATACACTGACCTGCAGTTGACCATGCAATGAAATGGCTCACCATGAGTGAGACAGAAAACAGCCAAACAAATAAACAAACAAACGAAACTAAAGTGTGAAACTACAGACAAACGTGAGGAATGGGAAAGAGAAGCACAAACAGTCTGCGGATAAAGATACGCAGAGTATAACGGACATTGATGAAAATGGAGCTAGAAAAAATAATACGGTTGTGAGACTAAGTGACACCCAATATAGGTTGATAGGTTTATAGTCTACACTAATGGTCACCTTGGCCTTTATAAGCCTAGCCGTGCAATCCAACCCAACTGCATCCTCTTGTAACATGTGCACCTTCATTTTTTGGGGGTATGTTTGTTAAAAGGTTGCTAAATAAGCTATGGGAGGAGGGGTATATTAGTTAGGGAATGTCTATAAGAGACATGGGGCCAATCTGGGGATGAATTTATGATAACTCATCCATTGTTATTTAGGAAATGTTTACTGTCGGTCTTTGTCTATAACAGACATGGGGCCCAGTCCAGGGATGAATTTGATTTCCTACCCAATGGTTAAGATTACATTTTAAAAGGGATAGGGATGGACTCTGCCTCACATGGATGTGGAACCTATTTCAGAGCATGGGGATCCTTTCAGTCACAAGTCTCACTAGTATGCTCTATTTATGTTGCAAGCAAAGTTTAAATCTCTAGATCTAATGTTTCTGGTGTTGCTCATTTTGTGAATGTGCTAAAGCTCCATTAGGGCTGGATCTAATGATGCTTTATATGTCAAACACAGACCTTTCAACAATCTGTAGTAGAACAAGTTCAGAGACAAGGCTCTGAGGTGATCTGTACAGGACAATGTGTTAATACTCTCAATTCTCTCAGTAAGTAACCTCTGTGGGCATTGCAACTGTTGCATATGCCTAGTCAGGTACGTGCTGAAGGGGGCATCGTACTTAATAACAGGTCTGATAAGGGATGAGTACAGTGGTGTTGTAACAGCCTTGGACCTGGCTACCATACCCTTACTTATAAATTGGGTGGCACTGAATGATTTTTTTACTACTCTAGCTACGTGTTGGGCAAAGGTCAGATTACTGTTAACATATGTTCCCAGATCTCCAACTACCGAGTCAACTGTTATGGGTGTCTTATCAGTGAAGTAATTTGCCTGGGTAGATGTTTTTCCAAAAGGCATTGCATTGAGTTTTAATCCGTGGCTTTGGCACCAGTCATTTGTGCCTGTTAGACTCTATTGCAGGATATTAGGGTCATGGGGAGAATTTTTGATAGCTTCTAATTTCCAGTTATCTATGGACATGGTGAGCCAGAAGTCATTGACATTAGCCTTCACCTCTAAGAAGTAGATGCCAAACAGGAGTGGGCCCAACATGGAGCCCTGTGGTACTCCATTGGTGACCTGCCTTGTTGGTGGAGGTGGTCTCACCAATCCTGACTTCTTGAGTCCTATCTGTGAGCCAGCTGGCAATCCAGTGAGTTGTGTAGGGAATTATGCCTAGTTCAGTGAGTTTGCCTACAATACCTGAGTGGGCTATTGTGTTGAATGTCTTAACCAGGTCTAAGTAGGCAGTATGCAATGTTTTTTCCTTCATCGATTGCCTTGGTTATCTTCTCAAAGAAGTCTACCAGGTTAAGTAGGTATGACCTTCCTCTAACAAACCCAAACTGGGATGGGTCTAGTGTTTGTAGGTTGCCAATGTCTTTGTTAATCATTTCCATGATAATTTGTTCCATGGCTTTGCACATCAGAATAGTCAGACTAATGGGTCTGTAGTTTCTGGGGTTGGGTGATGGTCCACCCTTGTGCAGGGAGATAACTATTGCTGTCCTCCATTTGCTTGATACATAGCCTGTTTTTGAGGTTGTGTTTGAAAAGTGACTTAAGTGGTCATGATAGAGGTCATGTTTAAGGCAATTTATAATGCAACCTGGTATACTGCCAGGCCCTACCGAGGCTGTGGTTTTAGCCTTAGTGCTCGTCACTATGACCTGCTCCTTGCTGGTAGTGTGTGTGTGGGGGGTTATGCTGCTAGGGATTTCACAAGTGGTGGTGGGGAGGACTGGGGGGTAAAGCTCAAGCTGACTTTGTCAGCCAGCAGATTTGCTATGTCCCTCTACTCAGTGCAGGTGGTACTGTTTACATACTGTTGCATGTTGCCTTTGAGGTTTTAGACATAGCTGTAGAAGGCCTTGTGACTGTTTTTATCCTGAGAAGTGATCTTGATCTCATAATTGGCTTTGTTGGATTTAATTAATCTTCATAGTTTCCTGTTTAGTTCTATTAATAAGTTCTTGTCATTATGAGAGTTGCTCTTTCTGAATTTTGTCATGAGGTTTTTCTTTTTTTATAAACTCTGTTAAAGCTAGGATTCCACCAGTTTGATTTTTTTTTTGGGGGGGTTGTTTTGGCTTTACTTACTGGTAGAAACACATCCTCTATGCAGCCATTCACGTACAGTGTTTCTGTGATTAGTTCTGCATAGGCTGTTGCGAACTCTGGGTTGGGTGAGGCATTGAATTTTGACAAATTGTTGCTTAATAGGATGTAGTTTGCTTTAGTGTAGTTTCTAACTGTAATAGGTTTTGCAGGGTTTTCCAAGCTTATTTTTATTTTGAATGAGACGGCTTTGTGATCTGACCTCACCAATGAGGATGTGACATGGGGGGTGTAGTGCAGTCCTATGTTGGTAAGAACAAAATCCAGTAAGTCTGAACCCCAGGTTGAGCTGTGCACGAACTGATCCAGGGCATTTATGTTAGTAAAGTCTAGGAAATATTGTGCCTGCAAGTTGGAGGCAGTGTATGTTTGCCAGTCTATAGAGGGATATTTAAAATCTCCCATGATTAGAGTGTTTGGCTGGATGGAGAGTGCCTCTAGTAGGTCTAGATAAGAGGTGTGGGATTCTTGAGATGTAGATGGTGACCTATAGCTTGCCAAGATATGATAAAGGACTCAGTCAAAGGTGATATGCATATGGATGAATTCCAGGGTATCATTCTTTTTAACCAGTCTCAAGTTATATTTATTGCTAGTCTAGATTGTGATGTCTCCACCTTTAATCATTGTTTGTGTGGTTGATGGTCTAAGTGTGTGCAAAGCACTGTAGCCTTGCACTGCTGAAATTCCTTCTGTAACTTTAAACTTTGTCTTGGTGATGGCAGATGTCTATAGTCTTCAGAGCGAGGAGAACTTGTAGGGTGTGGAGTTTCTTGTTAAGCTCCTAGCATTGAGCAGTAATACCTCTAAGTTCCTTTGGGTTTTATTTGCTATGTCAGTAGGTTTGTCACTTTCAAATTGCCTTAGAAGGGCTCCTAACGGGTGGATAAAATTTTAGCCAAACCCCAAAATTCCAGGGGGACAGATGCAGGCCATCTTTGGCAAAGCAATGGGGTCTGCTGACCATGTCCTGTGAGGCTGAAAGATATTGAACCCCCATAGACTGACTCTAGAAACTAAGCCAATTGTTAAGGTTAATCATTTTTTCATTCATAATGTGGCATCATCCTTGGTGACGGTAGAATGCTGCTCAACGCAAGGTGCATACCAGTCTGAGACACAGATTCAGAGAGATCCATAATGTCTCTCTTCATATAGCCCAGAGAGGTATGTCTCAGGTCATTTACACCAGCTTGGACTATGATAGAATCATACTGGTACCTGTGGTGCAATGATGTGAGTGCGTGTGTAACTTGACAGATTCTGGCTCTAGATAAACGACTGACTGTAACCTCCTCCTTGTTCAGTCTGGGTCTGGTGGTGCTGGGTGGGACATCTGCATGTCATACAATGGAGTCCTCTATGACAAGAGTCCTGGGCAAATTGTTTGCTTGTCTTATGGGCTTTGTTTTCTTGGGGCCATTGGGTGTAGGCTTATGTGTGGTGTTTGGTATTACTTCTAATATATGCTTTAGAGACTGCTGACGATAGGTATTGCTGTTTGCAGGCTTAGGAAGTCTGTGAGTTTTGGGGAGATTACTTTTTACTGCCTCATTAAGATGGTCTATGAGAGTGGGCAATATGTGTGACGGATGTAGAGTGTGTGTTTTTGACTACCTTGGATGCATGCAAGATTTTTGCCTCCAAAGAAATTGTGTGTACACATCTCTTGCATATTGTGTTGGGTTCTTTAAGGATTAAAAAGTTGTCAGTGAACATGAACCAATTGCTACATTGTCTCAGGTTGCCCATATCTATCAAGCTGGCTATGGAGACATTTGTAAATTGCATACCTATGTTGTCCAGACCTGAATTAGGGTGGGTTATTAGGGTCTAAGGACTGGGTTTTACCGAGGTCTCTTAGGGTTGTCAGTAGGATTAGGGACTAGAGTTGAATAGTGTTATGATATGGTATTAGATAGTGATACAATATGGCATTAGTGCTATCTGACAGGCAAGCTAGCAGCTCTGAGCTTAACTTTGTGCAATGAGTCACTAAACTGCAGGTTAGTGTCCCAGTACTAGTTTTATAGGTTAACCTCTGTGGTTTCCAACCAAGCAACACCAATTGTCACTAAATGGAATATCCCAGTTTTCTTAATGTAAAAGCTCACAAAGTATTGCTAGAGAGTATGTTTTACCACAAAACAACTTTAACAAATAATCTAGACAAGGCAATTTCAAGTTAATCAGACTAGTATCAAGACAGTTTGAGCAAATGCAGTAAATGCAGCCTTAAATACAGATAAATACACAAATAAAATAAGAAACCAGTAGCCGATCAATAAAATAGTTTCAGGAAGTGTGATTTTTAAATGCAAGTACTTAACTTGTGTCTGGCTGGCACTTTATGCCTAAAATTCACTTTAGAGGCAGAGATGAGGACACCAAGTGTTGCTAAACTCTATGGGAATTAGTCAAGAGCCTCACAAATGTGCCAAATTCATACAGGCTCTTAAAAGAAAAGAAGCTGTGTAGAGTACCCTCAGCATGAGAAAGATTGCAGGAATACAACAATTGGGTACCAACAAAATACAAAGTAGCAAAGTACACTGTAACACTGCCCCAACAAACTACAAAGTAGCAAAGTACATTGTAACTGCCAGTAAAGCTTCTCCAAGTTGCAGCTCTTTTGGCGATCAGCAAACAGTACAATATCAGGGTACTTGAAAGAGATTTAAAGCACACAAATGATCAGATAAAGCAGTTAAATAAAAACAAAACAGTAAGATAAATCTTTTATCTGCCAAGGATGGCACAGGATTTATTCAGGACCCTTTTAGATTGTCACAAGGATGCTAAGCAGATGGGAGCTTTGTGAAAATGATGATCTGCAGTAAGGGAGGACAACCCATGACCAATAATTGTTTGCTGAGTGGGTTATCAGTATTATGGATATATGTAAAACAAGGGGTGGGGAAAGTGCATAATTAGCTTACACTAATGACAATAGCAATCAAAGTGGAGGGAGAGACCTTAGTAGTCAGATTACCATAAGGTGTGAAAGATAGAGATCCTGGCTTTTAAAATGATGATAGCAAAATGGTCAGAGGGCTGGGATAAAAATTCAAGCTGATGTAAGAAGCCAGGCAAAACAGATACTGCATCTTGATGTCCACAGTATATCAGGTCAGCGTGTGAGCCAAAATGGCAATGAAAATGTTTTGACCCAATGATAGTCTTAAACAAAGACCAGGATAGCACCCAATCAGTAAAACAGATCTGTACAAACTTGAAAAACAAAATCCAAGAGTTTTTACAAAACAGCCAAGCTCCAACCAAACCTGATTATAAATGCTGTACTTTCTATTTTTAACAGTACTGTCTCTGCGACAGAGCAAAAATAGTTTATTTACAGAAAATCCAAGCTGATGTAAGAAGCCACACAAATCAGATATGGTCTTAATTAAACAAATGTTCTTAATTAAAGAAGGATATAGTTCAGCTGGGAAGTTAAGTAGGCAGCCCATATAAAGAAAATACCATTTAATTAGTTAAAGAACACAAAAGAGAAGTGCAGACAGGAATATAAGGAAGAATTACAGGAAGGCATATCAGGAAAATAAAAAAAGGTTAGAAAGCTAGCAAGAAAGGCAAGGCAAATCCAGAGAAGATAACAGCTTACATTTGCCCTTTCAATTATAACATGTAGCCATCCTTTAGTACATTAAGAAATGATGAATGCTTCTGAGTGGTAA
>NC_056733.1:1054651743-1054674243 GCF_019279795.1 Protopterus annectens
AAAACCAAACTAGGTGGAGGGCTACGCACCCCACACCCCCAAATGTGGGGTGCTGTGCCACCCACCTCCCCTAACTATATATACTAACTCCTGAATTGCACTACAGTGGGGAAAAGGGCATATACCTTTTACTTGCCTTACAGTACTCTACGCAGCACCAGTACTTCAGTGAAATGAGTTTTCAGTAATTTGAGCTTTCAGCAATTTAGTCAGGGTGAATTCAAATTCAGTGAAATCTGCTTTCAATGAAACAAAGTAGACCCATATATTTATATATATATATATATATATATATATATATATATATATATAAATGAGAAATTTGATAATGACACCCACACCTCTCAAGTGTACTGATTTTTACAGAATGTCCACATTTTTACCTCATGGTTTTGGTCTACTCCTCATAAAAGTTTTGGTTTGCCTGCAAATTATTGAGGACTGAAGTCAGAAAACAATGACAGACGTTTGAGTTTCAGACTTAATGAAAAAGTTGTTATTCTATCAACTTCCACATTTATAAGGGCAATATTTAAAAAATTGTCCCTATTTTTGGGCCTTTGTCCCGATTTCTTGCTCTAAGAGGTTGGGAAATACAATGACACCTTTGAATATGGAGATACTAGGATAGAAAAGCTCAACAGCTGTGAATGTCAAGGACCACATAATCAAACACCCAGACTTGCCCCCCCCTTAACCCATGTTAGTTCTTGTTCCTGTGTCAGTGCAAGTCAGGTGATCTGATGTTCGATATACGTCACTCTTTTGGCCCTTGGTATGCCTGGCGGTCAAGCTTCTCTCCATTGCATTTTTGTGTTTGAAAGTGGGATGATCAATATACAGATACACACACACACACACACACACACACACACACACACACACACACACACACACACACACACACACACACACACACACACACACCAGGTCAATTACCTGATGATACAGGATGATAGTTTGAAAGATTATATATTAAGGATGTTTTGAAAACTACAGAAGTTTGCATAGCCATTACGACAGTGGCAGTCCCTAGAACAAATGCAAAGTATATAACACTGCATTCTTCTCAGTGACTTAATTTTCATCTGTTACAGACAAACACTGTTTTCTTTTGTTTAGTTTAGAATGTTAGGTTTAAACAGAAAGCAAGCTTTTAGTTTTTCAACTTTTTTTCTTAAGGTTTTAAAAATGCTGGCCTGGTTTTAGTTAGGAAACAAGCCTTGTTTTTTATTTCTTCTGTAACTTACCTGAAACATACTTGACAATTTATAAAACAAATTATATACAAATGAACTGCAAAGAATGTTTAATTCATAGTAAATATAAAGAAGCACTTTTCAAAGACAAGATGACATTTATCGGTCAGGGGTGTTTTAAAGAATTGAAATGTGTTATAAATAAATAAAAGCCTTGTGAAGTTGATAAGGATGATTAAGCTGTTTATTAACTGTGGTCTTTAGCTGCGGTAGCGTTGTCGCCTCACAGTAAGACGTTGTCCTGTTCGATTCTCAGCTAAAGCGTCTTCTGTGTGGAGACATGCGTGAATGGGCATACCTTCGTTGAAGGTTGTGCATCAGGGCTGGCAACTCGGGGCGTAAAAATCTATTGCCAATCATTAGCAGACTGGAGTTCCACTGTGGCGACCCCTAACCGGGAAAAGCCAAAATACACAACATTAACTGTGGTCTTTAACTTATAAATAAATAAAGTAACATGAGCTTGGTAGCCCATGCAGTCTCGTCTGTTGCATTGTGATCCCTATGAGTATTTATCAGAACTACTTGACTGTGTCGTCCCTCCATTTCAGTCAATACAAATTATCAGTATTATGCTCACGTCTTCTCACCATGGCTTACCTTCTGAAAAAAATGAGTCCAATCTCAAACCAGCATATCTAAGCTACAGAAAATCAACCAGATATATCTATTAAACATATAACTGAAGAGTTTTTGATCACTGGAAAATATTTACTTTGCCATCATGTAATATAACTATCAGCATAGCAGATTATTAGAGAAGTTATTATGACAGCAGGTACAGTCATAATGGTGCATTAACATTTTAGTAAAAAGTCTATAATGCCTTTTGTTTATACTGTAGCATATTAACTAATGTTCTTATTTCCGAGATGCTTAAGTATTACAAAAAGCAATTATGCCCTGCAATATACACATTTTTTTTATTTCTTTCTTTTTTATACAGTCTTCATTTCCTATATAAATGAATGCACTTACTACAAAGATTAACCTTTACTCACCTTCACTTGTTATTGTTCAAATGATTTCTGGATGGAATATTTGTTACATAAATATTCAAAATTTTGCAGGGTTTTCACTATTAGAATATTCATTTTTCCTTATCTAGTTGCACAGAAATAAAATTGCTCTCGCTTGGTGAAGGACCCAAGCAGAGTGCTATTTGTTGATAGAATAACAACATAAAAATTCAGGTAAACATTAAGTAAACTGTTTATCATAGTCATAAAAACAGGACATTAAAATATAGAATTACTGCTGTAATCTGCAAGTATAACAAGAATTATATTGCAATATTTGACTACCTTGACTTCTATTTTACTTTAATTCCATTTTCTAGAATAACATGAACTCCAAGGCAACACTGCATAATGTAAATACAAACACAAATCTAAAATATAAGTGCATTTTAATGTAAAGCAATCTCACTTAAGACTAGGATTAAACCTGAACAGAGTTTTATCTATCTTTCTATCTATCTATTTTGTATGTATGAATGCAAATATATATATATATATATATATATATATATATATATATATATATATATATATATATATATACATATATGTATCTATTGTATATATATATTGTATATAAATATATATATGAAATATAAACAAGACACACCAAAGCACACAGCCAATGGAGCTCGGACCCTGCCACAAGAAAAATGACAAAAATAAAACCCAGTACCATGCGCAGGGTCCTATGGCAGTGTAAAAATTCTCTCAGTTAATACAACTCCACGTATGCTGGAACGTCAATGCACTTCCGCAGCAAACTCACAGTGCATCCAAAACACCTTCAAAGTATATGAAAAGAAAAGTACAGATGCAATAACTTAAGCAAAATTATTTATTAATCCATACAAACATATAAGCGCTTTTTATTCGTAGGCTTCATCAGACGCCTGATGAAGCGCTAGCGCCACATTTTGTTTGCGCATGGTACTGGGTTTTATAAATATATATATATATATATATATATATATATATATATATATATATATATATATATATATATTTATATGCATGTGTGTATGTTTCTGCATTATAGATAAATAGGATTAATAAAGAGTTGTTTTATTTATAAAAGTCAACAGGGTTTTGCAAAATATTCATATTAGCTATATGCCTTTTCTCATTGTCAAAACAGATAAAATATTGAATTTTGCTTTATGACTCTTAGATCATTCGTTTCACTAACCTTTAAAGTTGCATTATTGTAAATGTTTCAGAAATGTTGTTAACTGTGAAAGTGAAAACAAAACAGTGTAAGAAACTTCTCTGTGTGGAAGATTTTCAGTCCATATATCTAGTTAATCACTGTATATTGATCAAATCAGACAGTAATAATAGAAGTAGCGAACTTAAACGCGTCAAGTAAAAAAAATAATAAAAAATATATAATTTGAAATATTGTACAGAATTACTAAGTATTCGAAAGTAATCCAAGCAAGGCAGGCAGTCTGTTTCCATCGAAAATCCTTTATTAAGTACACAGACAAGCGATCTAAGTAAAATAAAAGTAACAGAGTAATTGTTTCCTCACAAGCTATCTAAATATATATATATATATATATATATATACATACTTTTTATCAGGCAAGGGAGTGGTTTATTGTACTGTAAAACAAAATGTTATTGATACAAGTTAAATTCACATCCCTTCCCTCATCAGTGTGACATTCGAACTGGTCCTGCCCTACTTAGTAGCTATCATAATATAACTCTTATGTACTTTAAATAAAATTTATAATGATGTGGTACCTCTTATTTAACCAGATTATTAAGTGGCTTATTAAGTCTGTGATTTTATCCAAGACAATACACTACATGGCAGGAAATATATCAACCTTAGTTCATTTGGCAATCAAAAAATATACATATACATTTTGCATGTAAAAAATCTATTGTAAAAATCATATTCTTTTGTCATAATCTATTGTTAACAAAGACCGCTTTCGTCCTTCTAGACTTCTTCAGGTCTGCGTACAAGAACCCTAAAAACTATCTACAAAAATATTATAGTATAATTAGTTAGTATTGTTATTGCACATCATTTTGAATAAAGTGGAAAAAAGAGAACAAGAAAAAGAAAAAATAATGAGAAAAATGTATAATGATGAAAACAAAATATACACTTAAACTAAAACTGATTTAACATGGTATTTAAAACCAACTGGTAGAATAAAATAAAATAAAATTAGTCATGTTAACAATGTGGCAATTGTCTAAGTTCCAGTGCACTTTTAACTGAGCAGTTGTAGTTTAGTCCAGGCTTCCTAAAAGAGTTTAGCTTTAATTGCCGCATGAGTTCATGTTTCTCCAGAATACTTGGGATGTCTCCTTGAAGATCACCCCTGTCAATGTGTTCCAGGATCTGGAATTTAAAACCTGTGTGTCTTTTATGAAGAGAAAGGTGTTTGGCTAGTGCATTATTTTTACATCCAGAGCGGATTTCTGACAGATGACATAAAATCCTACGCTTGAATTTTTTTAAAGTCTTGCCCACATAAAATGCATCACATTCATTGCACTGTGCCCTGTAAATTACTTTTGTAGTGTTACAGTCACCCCCTGCATTGGTCTTAATGATTTTCTTTAAACAAGGGCAATAAAAACTATCACCTTGCTGTATAAATATACAAAGTGTACAATTACCTTCACATCTTTTAATGTTTCTCTCATATGGTCTATGTTTAAATTCAACAAAACTTCTAATGTTCCTGGCCTCCCTATAAACAAAGGATGGGGCTTCATCTAAGATTTTAATCAGAAAAGGGTTTCCTGTGACAATGGCCCAATTTTCTTCAATAACATTTTTGATACTGTGATAATCCAAAGTGTATGTCAGGATGCACCTATTTTTGCATTTCTTATTCTCTGTGAAATTTCTTAACATTCTCCTACTGGGGAGGTTGAGTGATATACTAATAAGTATATATAAGTATATATATATATATATATATATATATATATATATATATATATATATTTTTTAGAAAGCTTGTGAGGAAACTATTACTCTGTTATTTTTGTTTTACTTGGATCACTTGTTTGTGTACTTAATAAAGGAATTTTGACTGGAAACAGACTGCCTGCCTTGCTTGGATTACTTTCGAATACGTAGTAATTCTGTACAATATTTCAAATTATATATTTTTTATTATTTTATTGACTTAAGATGAGTTTAAGTTTGCTACTTCAACTACTATTGTCTGATCTGATTAATATACAGTGATTAACTAGAGATATATGGACTGAAAATCTTCCACACAGAGAAGTTTCTTACACTGTTTTGTTTTTGGACCCCATATATTTGTTTAGTGGGTTGTTTGAGACTTCGGGGATACCACTGAGATTGCTTGTTTTTTTTAACTGTGAAAGTGACAAACATTAAGAAAAATTATTACATCCAAAGGAAATGGCAGAAGACGAAGAAACCAATAAATCAGCACCAATACAGGTCAAAATAGCGTACATAAATATTTAATAACTGCTTTCATCTCACAACTTCATCAGAATACAATTTTTAAAGAAAAAATGGTGTCTTAAATACAAACTTAATTAATCAATTAAAACAGAATAATTGAAATGTTGGAATACAATAATTTGATTCCTGACAATATTAATACAGTTAAGAAGGGTATGTTCTGTTGTCAGGGTTGTAGAATTTGTCGTTATATTTCAGTAGGTTCAAGTATTGCTGTAGTTACCAGTGACAGAACTTTTGAAGTACCGGGTTTTGCTAACTGTAATACCAGCGGGGTAGTTTATATAGGTATGTGTACAGCGTGTCCAGCATTCTGTGTTGGGATGACTACACGAAGTTTGGGTACCCGTATAAAAGAACATCTATACAGTATAAAATGCAAAGATGAGAATAACGCCTTATATAAACATTCAACAACATGCCCATTTTTTAAAAAATTTGTTTTTTCTGTGTTGGAAATCTGTAAATCAGATAATAGAGCCGGTGATTTTAAAAATTATGTGGAGGAAAGGGAGACATTATGGCAGGTTAGATTAAATTCTGATAAGTTCCCTGGTTTGAATGAGACAGTAAATGTTAAATGTTTTTTAAAATATCGAAAATTATGCATCAAAAAACAACATAATTTATTATGTTTTTTTGGAAATTGAGTACTGTGATTTTAAATTTCAATTATTCTGTTTTTAATTGATTAATTAAGTTTGTATTTAAGACACCATTTTTTCTTTAAAAATTGTATTCTGATGAAGTCGTGAGATGAAAGCGGTTATTAAATATTTATGTACGCTATTTTGACCTGTATTGGTGCTGATTTATTGGTTTCTTCGTCTTCTGCCATTTCCTTTGGATTTAACTGTTTTTGTGCTACCTTTGGTTTAAAAATTATTACATGCTGTATTTTACACCAATAGGTAAACAGAAGTTATAACCTGATAAATATCAATGTTTTTGTGGATATTACAGAGTGAACCCAACAAGCAAATAAACTGAAAAGAGATGCTCTTATCATAATAATTAATATACATCATTATAAGGTAATATGTTCAGCATGGTTAAAATTATATTTATTAGACAGACATCCAAATCGGTTGATATATGTCACATGACAGAGGTCTCTATGTTGTGTAGTCTTGCAGTCATCCAGGTTCCAGAATAAATGTCAGAATTAGGA
The DNA here is from genome assembly GCF_019279795.1 of Protopterus annectens. NCBI lineage: Eukaryota > Metazoa > Chordata > Ceratodontiformes > Protopteridae > Protopterus > Protopterus annectens. The sequence goes on from NC_056733.1 coordinate 1,054,658,671, forward strand.
ACTCAGTTCACCTGTAACCAAAACTATAGATGGCATTCACAGTCGTTACACCAGTGCATAAAGGCTTTCTGTGCTATCTGCACATTTCCACAGCAAAGGTGCGATTCATACGGGCCACTTATGCTAACCTGTGATGACTACCCATAATGACTGTTAATAAGTGTAAGAAAATAAAGCCATAATGAGATTCAAATAAGAAATTATGTAAACTGGTGTATGTTAATGAGGTTTTCTCCAACTTATTTGTAATTCATAATCAAATGTTCACACGCTTCTGCACTGCCTGCAGATTCCTTATTAAAGGTGACGTCATGCCTGTTGTATCTACTTTATAATCCGTGATGATGTTACTTTTTGCTAGCCTAGCTATTTCCCAGTATGAACTGCTTGCTTTAGCTAAGCCAAAACTGCTTCCTACCAGAAGCAGTCGCTGGCCAAGAAGGCATACTATATATATATATATATATATATATATATATATATATATATAAACAATTAAAACTTTGTAACTAATAAAATTATGAATGGAGAAAAAACACAGCTGAGGCCGAACTGTTGTCTAGCTTTCATTCCTTTATTGTTGCTAGGAACTTCATCAGAACTGAAAAATGTACATAGCCATGCTCTATAAATATGCTGTATACAGGAATACCTAATTTGCATATGATGTGATTAGTGGCCAATGGCCAAAGATTTCTTTTCACAATACAAAAGAAGAATTCAAACCAATGATTATGTCCTCATGTTAATACAAGGGCCAATGAAAATGTTTTCAATTCCTACCAATAGTCATTGTGATGTGTGTGTTATAACAACTTTTGAAACTAACTAAGAGTGAGTTGAACAAATACTTAATACCATTGTTTTTTTTACGATGTTATTGTGTTTACTTTTAACTGATAGTTATATTTCCAATTAAACTAGAAGCTGGAAAATCATAGGACTGACCCTATGCAGCATTATGTGATTCTAAAGTATTTAAATAAAATATTGTTTTATTAACAAAAAAAAAAAAAAAGAAGAAGCGTCTAACATTGAGTCCTCACGAGAAGACAAGTCACTCATCTCAGCACTGCTGCCTTCAAATAAGCATCCTGTATTGAATATGTCCGAGCTGTCACCGTCATGTAAAAGGCTGTTTAAACCCGTACTTTCATCAAAGTCTTGCAAAGTCATACTTGCAGCCATTATTTCCTGCCTTTTCAAACTCGATATAATAAAAAAGTATCCCATCGGTAGTACTACTACACTTGAATATCAAAAAAGAAGCTGTGTTTTTTTCTCCATTCGTAATTTTATTAGTTACAAAGTTTTAATTGTTTATTGGCATTATTCTACTTTGCTTTACAGTTTTAGAACGTTTTTTTTGTTTATATATATATATATATATATATATATATATATATATATATATATATATATATATAGATAGGCAGATAATAACTCATTATAATTTTGGCAATCAGAAGATACATTACAGGTTCAGAGTGGAAAGGAATATTGTAAAGGTTTAGGTGAGTATGTATGGCCCCCACAGTGGCAGTAGGGAGATGTGTGGCATTCCTATCCCTGTGGACACTAAGGTAAGTATGGCCCTCACTATACTTGCCATGGGGACTTCCAGAGAGACTGGGGACATTTGGCAATTCCTGGATGTACTCTTGGCATATGTGGATCGGTACATTTATTTTGTGGAGTCAACTTAGGACCAAGCCTAGACTTTGTGTGCCTTTAATGGGGTGGCACATTTCTCTGAGGTACTTGGTGCGATAGATTGCACCCATATTCCAATTTGGATCCCATCTGGCTCATGGAGGAGTGGTACCATAATAGAAGGGCTACCATTCAGTCGCTTGCCAGGTAGTGTGTGATGCGTGAGGGTGCATCACCAGTGTCCCTGCCCAGCATCCTGCAGGGCATATAGAATCATAGAAGATCATATGAGATTACTAGGCTATCGACCCAGAGGTCATTGTAAGCCTAGCCATTTCATCCCAATGTAATATCACAGAAATGCTGGTCAATGCCCAAGACTGCATTTAATATGACTGCCAATGTCCAGGATGGTTGTGGGTGCTGTCCCTTGTAAGAATTTATGGTACCCCATCCACTCGTTCAGGTTCCTCTTGAACAGTGTCATGCTTCACATGAATTGGTAACCTGTTCCAAAGATGTAGCAGTTGCTGGTAGGTAAATCCGTCCCTCCACCATGTCCTATTTAAGTCTCCAGCCATATTTATGTCCCCAGAACAGGTAGCCCTCATCCCGTTTAATTTACGGATATGCAGCAAGTTCATTTGGTTTGGGTCTTGGATTGCTCTGTAAGCCAGGCATAAGTCTCCCTCAAGAAGTCTATACGATACAGAGTATAGTGACAGGGACTTTACTCGGTCTGTGTAAGGCTCCTTGATCTATTTTGTTAGAAACCTCTGAGGTCTGTCTAATTGCTGCAGGTGCTTAGTACAGTACATGCCAAATGGGGCGTTATACTCAATTATGGGCAGGGTAAGTGCTGAGTATTGAGGGGGTTATAACTTCTTTTCCTCTCTAAGTGTGCTATGTAGAAAGCTTTCCTTACTACAGTAGGCACATGATGGTTGAAGTTAAGGTTGCAGTCAACTTGTGATCCCAGGTCTCTTATCACTTCATGGGTACTTAGGATATTGTTGTTCATTTGATAATGTGAAGGGACACTGTTTGTGCAGAAGGGAATGATGATGCATTTCTTTGCATTCAGTTTGAGACAGTGACTAATACATCAGTTATTGGCTTGTATGAGACCCTTCTGGAGTATACTGACATAATTTGAGGATTTAATGATTGCACCTAGCTTGCAGTCATCTGGAAACTTGGTCAGCCATAGCCCTTTAGCTTTGACATGAACTTCTGAGAAGTATATACCAAACCATAAGTGGCCCAACACTGACCCCTGTGGCACACCGCTGGTAACAGGTCTGCTGGTTGATATGGCATCACCCACTTTGATAGTGTGTGTCTGGATTGTGAGCCAGTTGGCAACCTATCTTACAAAAAAGAGATTTACATTCAGTTTACTAAGTTTATTGAGAATGCCTGAATGTGGGATTGTCAAGGTATGCTGTGTGCACAGATTTGCCCTCATCAATGATCTTGGTCACACTTTCAAAGAATTTCATCAGGATCTGCCCTTCACAAAGCCAAATTAGGTAGGATCCAGGGTTTGGAGGTCACCTATGTCTTTATTTATGAGGTCCATAATGATACATTCCATGGCCTTACAGATGAGGCTGGTCAGGCTTATGGGTCTGTAATTCTCTGGGTCTGTTACTAGGCCACCTTTGTGGAGGGGGAATAACTGTAGCTGTTCTCCATTCCACAGGAACAAAGCCTGTGGTTAGGCTATGATTGAGAAGGGTATTTAGTGGTGATGCTAGTTCATCTTTTAGCCTGTTTAGAAGACAGCTTAGGATGTCATCTGGTCCCATAGAGGCTGTAGTTTTTGCCTTTGACAGGGCTTTGAGGACCTGCTCTTCAGATATGAAGGGTGGGAGGAGGAGTTTGGGGGAAGGTTTGTTGTAAGTTAGGAGGGTATAAGAGAGTGAAATTTTCACCAAACCTATTTGCTATCTCTGTGGGGTCAGTGTGTGTAATACCATTGGCCAGCAGTTCTGCACATGCTTGATTCCTAACCCTTAGATGTGGCTGTAAAAGGCCGTATGGTTATCCTTGGCTGTACTTGCTAATTGTCTCTCTAAAGAGCCCATGGAGGATTTGACAAGTTGTCTTATTTGCCTATTGAGGCTGAGGAGGGAATTCTTCCATTGCTGAGGCCTCACCTTGGTTTTCTTGGACAGCAACTTTTTGCATTTATTGTAGTTTGTTGATGTTGGATGTCCACCATGGCAGCTTGTTTTTCCTTGGGGGTCTGACTTTGATTCTTTCTGGTACAGTCAAGGTTATAGATTTATACAAGTGATTGTACAGGGCTTTAGTGTAAGCTTCAGCATAGTTACCACTTCCAGCTTGGGGTGAGGCTTAGAATGCATTTATACCTTCACCTAAGAGGGTATAGTTTGCCTTGGTGAAGTTTTTTAGTCTGATTTCACCATTTGTGAGATCTGGTGTTAGTGCCAGCTTGAACATGACTGATTTGTGGTCAGTTTTAACTAATGAGGGTCCGACAGTTGCAACAGTGCACCTGTTTGACATGTTGGTGAGGACCAGATGTAGAATGTTTGTTCCCCTTTTCGGGGCATGGACAATATATTCCAGGGCATTTAAATTAACAAATTCAAGGAACCTGTGCACTAGCAAGTTAGTGCTAGTGTAGGTTTCTCAGTGATGGTGGGATAACTGAAATCCCCCATAACCAGTGTGTTCGGTAAAATTTGGATTATCTCCAGTTTTGACATGTAGGCTTCAAGGACATCATGACCCATGGAGTGGGATCTATAACTGGCTATGACTCCAATGGGGGTCTTACCCACTGTAACCTGGACCTGGAATAACTGCATGGAGTTATCCAGTCTAACTAGATGGGAGGTAAATTTATCTTTAATATAGATTAAAACACCACCTCCTTTGGTTTTCACACATTCATTTTGCAGTTTAAAGGTGTGAAAGGCATTGTAGCCTTGCAAAGTCGGGGTATTCTCTGAGGCCTTTAACCAAGTTTCTGTGACTGTACAAACATCTAAATCTTGTAGTGATAGAAGTGCTTCCAGGGAGTGTAGTTTTTGGTTTAAGCTCCTAGCATTTAGCAGCATGACTCTTATTTTGCTCTGATTGGTTAATTTTGCTTAGGTAATGTTTTTGAGAACTTGCCTAAAAAGGCACTATGGGGGAAGTAAGAAACTTTCCCAGCAGCCAAAATCTTAAAGGTGCAAGGTGCAAACCGTCTCTGGCATGATTTCCATATCTGGCACACTCACTCACTGTACTGCCTCTTGTTGCGTGGTAGGAGGCCCAGTGGCCATCTTGTTGGTAAGTGGAAAATATCTTTTTTCTTCTTCCTATTTTGATTTAAGTAATTATTTATGGTAAAATGGGGTTCCTATTACGTTGTCGAATCCCTGAAACTTTGAACCTGAGAACATCAAACTCAGATGTTCAAAGTTTCAGGAATTCGAACAAAAAATAAATAAATAAATAAAAACCCTAACTAATGCCTGACTGTTGCAAGCAGGGAGGCAACCCCCCTACACCCCCCCCGCTCTTTAAATATACCAACTCCGAGATCGCAATACAGTGCGGAAAGGGAGTTGGTATATTTAAAGATTGGGGGTGTGTGGGGGGTGCAGGGGGGCTTGCCCTCCTGCTTGCAACAGTTTATTTGTTTTCTTTTGTTTTTATTTATTTTTTATGTTATCGAAGTTCTGAAACTTCGACCATAAGGTTTTGACCTTATGGTGTTCGAAGTTTTGGAACTTCGATAAAGTAATAGAAACCCGGTAAAATGTACTGCTGAATGCTAAAGGATGTTTTGTTTATTTTGTGCCCCCCTTTTCTCTCTCTGTCTCTCTCTCTCACTAGCTTTTCTTCTTTCAGGTGATTCTGGATATGCACTTGAGCCCTGTCCCACGACACCAGTGAAAAATCAAAGTGGAGCCACTCAAGACAATTACAACACAGTTCTGTCCCAGACCATATCATTAAGAGTGTCTTTTGAAGAGTCATTTTAGGTGCCTGGATAAGTCTGGGGGTGCCTTTCAGTATGGCCCAGCTACTGCGTGCAGAATATGTATTGCATGTTGCATTCTGCAGAACATAATCATGCACTGGTCTGATGGTGAAGTGACCCATGCTGTTATTGCTGCTCCAGGTCCAGTCTTAGTACAACGAATAGTGACTAGCCACCAGCATGTGTAACAGATCTGATGTGGTAAGCTCGTGCATGGCATACCACTGCACAGGTAAAGAGACAGCATGTATTCCAGAACCGTGGACCATGACATTCAGGTTACTGTTTATGGAGTATAACTGATGCATGCAGTTATATCTGTGGGCTATGCTGTGTGGTGCATGGTCTACTGACACTGTTCATTTGATATTTCCTCTCATCTTTAAATAATAATGTTTTGATTCAGAACAGGTACTCATATTATCATTTGTAAAAGTCATGGTTGAGTGCTCACTGACTTTTGTTTAGTGATATTATAAGATATTATATAAGGAATAATGACATTTTAACTATTTTGAACAATACATTCTGTTGTGGTGGTGTCCTAAGTATGCACATACTGAATCCCCTCAAGTGGTGCAATGAATAAAAAAGTGTTATTTCAAAATTTAACACAAGGTCATACCTTGCAATTGAATGAAAGCATATCATATTGTTTTTTATATTACCCAATGTTTTCTCAGTTTGAACTATGTTATCTGTTAAGGTACTGCACATCGGATTATTTCATTTAGTTGCTTCACAATTGGTTGTGGCCTCATAGATAAAAATTTCATAATTTGTGTAGTAGTGAGGATGAAGTGGCAGCAGTGTTTGCTTATATGGTAGAATAGTAATTTTCATCTTTAATGTTCAAGTTAGTGTTTTCCAGAATACTTGTGTATTAGTACTTTTAAGTTGTAACTGCCAGCTGTAACAATGATAATAAATAGAAGATTATGGTGTTAATAACCTGTGAAAGTCCTTTGATATACCACCCATCTTTCTAAACCACACCGGCTTATCACCTGCCACAAACTTTCCAACATTAACCCTGATACACTTAGAAACTGTCTCTCTAGAGTTAACTGGAATTTCCTTACACAGCTCCCACTAGAAGATGCAGTAACTGCCTTTAACTCAGCCTTCCTTAACATATTAAATTCTCTAGCTCCACCCAGAGAAGTTTGGATAAAAGCAAACATTTCTCCCTGGCTATCTAAATCCACCCGTATCCATATGAAAACCAGAGATAGAGCATGGAAAATATAGATACAATCCAAGCTACCAGCTGACTTGCAGAAGTACAAAGAACTTAGAAATCAAACAAAAAAACTCAACAAAGACAAAAAAAATTCTATTACAATCCCCCAAAAACACTAAAATCTGACCCAAAACATTTCTGGAATGTCATAAACCAGATACTACATCCAAGCAACCCAACTTCACGTAATCCATGTCCTGACAAGTCACCTGATGAAACTGCCAGTACTTCAACACCTATTTTATTGAATCAATTTCCAAACTTTTTAATCCCAGTCTCTCAAACAACAATACTTCTAACCACCCTTTACCCCTCTCAACCATTAACTCAATCAACTCCTTCTCTCTGAAACCTGTTCCTACTAACTATATCAAAACTCTACTCTCAAAGCTCAAACCATGCTCTCTTTCTGCAAATAACGTATCTTCCAATTTTCTCCAAATTGCTGCACACTCCCTTGCTATACCAGTATCTATCCTAATAAATCTCTCCATCTCTGAGTCTAAAGTGCCATCTATCTGGAAAGAGTTCGACACTCTTCCTATTCTTAAAGGAGGTAACTCCACTGAAATCTCTAACTTCAGATATATCGCTATCTTCTCCCCTCTCTCTAAAGTCCTTGAGAAATGTATACACAAACAAGTTATGCATTATCTCAAACAGGAAAATCTGCTCTCTGCAACACAGCACAGTTTCTGTCCCAAACATAGTACAACCACAGCTCCACTTTCCTTTCTTAAGACCATAACCTTTGCCAAAGACAATCAAACTCATATCTTGACTATTCTTTGATCTATCAAAGGCTTTTGACACCATCTCATACTCTCTTCTACTTAAACTTGCAGACCTAAACTTCTCTCCTGATACAGTTACATGGTTCTCTAGCTATCAGGCAGCAGTTAGTGAGATGGAACTCTACACTTTCTACCCCCCTTTCAGTAAGAACAGGTGTCCCCCAAGGATCCATTCTTGGACCTTTACTTTTTAATATCTTTACCAACTCACTTCACTCCTCTTGCCCCCAATCTAACGTTGTCCAATACGCAGATGACTCTACAGTCATCACTATCTCTAATCCCCCCTCAGTACTAATAGCAAATACCCAGACAGCTTTCAACTCAGTAGAGTTGTGGCTCACTAATGATCAGCTCATCCTCAACCCTAAGAAAACAAATTTGCTACTCTTTCTACCTAAATCTACAAAGCACATTAAACTACCCCTCTCCATTAGGTCCCTCAACAATACTCCTACAGAAGTTGAAACTAGCACAAACCTCCTTGGCATTACCATTGATGACCAACTAAAATTCAATCTTCACATTAACAATTGCATAAAAAAACATCAAAAGCTAGGACTCCTGTACAGGAATAATAAATTCCTCACCACCAAAGGTAGGATCTCTCTTACCCATGCTTACCTCCTACCCTGCTTAACTTACTGCTCCCAAATATTCACAAATCTCAACTCCTTCCTATTTACCAAATTAGAATCAACTTATCACAAGATAGCTAGAGTTGCAGCTCAACAAACATATAAATCTCACCACTCTATCTCCCTGAAATACCTGAACTGGCTTGAACTACCTCTACCTCACTTGTTTCTACAATCTCAACTCCAAATAATACACTACATTTTATATCAGCCTGGCTTCTGTCCTAGTTTATCCCCCCCTCATCTCCCACTATTCCCCTACCAGACTTCTTTGAAGTGCAACAAAAATCTATTAAATATCTGCAAACCTAAGTTCAAGACGGGGTGCAACTTATATAGCTATCACCCCTCTATTGCATGGAACAAACTCCCACTAGAAATTAGGAACCTGACTCATCCCAAACAGGTTAGCCACCAAAGACTACTTTAAAAATCACTGGGCCTCCCAGTGTACACACCCTCCCTGATCACTACCCACCTCTATAGTTGTGTCTAACTAACTCTTAATACTTAGCTTGAATAACATGCATCATATGCTTTTTGTAACCACCTAATCTTTAGCTTTACTCTGCTCACTGAACTCCAACTAGCAAACTTTCTAATTAACTTCCTAAGCTTTTGCTATACTCTGTTTACTGAACCTTATATCAGCAAATTTACTTAACTGTAACATATTACTTACTATACTTTTATTGTTATGATCCTTTTGTTTATAGTATCATTGAAATTGTTACAGATTTTAAATTGTTATAAGCTCTACGCAACATGAAACTGCTTAATACCTCTAATTCTATGTAAATTGCTTTATTTATGGAGCATATTACATATTTATGGAGCTTTTCTCCCGGGGTGTCCGCTGAAAAAGGGCTTGTGCTCAGTCTGACACTCCCGGTCAACAATGCAAAATAAATAAAATTAAAAACAAATAATTAATTAGTCACTGCAATATTATGTTATGTTATGACATATAACTTTCTTTCCACAATTCCATGAAGTTATAAGTGATACCATTAGAGGAATGAGCTGCATACAGCTAAATAGTCATATGTCCCCCTTTTCTTTGCATTTTATTTAATAACATATTCTCGTTAAGTTAAACAGTGATGTGTGTCATATGTGTGAAGGTCAAATTGTAAGTAATCAAAATGTTGCATTTGAATCACAGTAGCTCAAAGTCAAAAGTGCCATACACAACTCCTAAAGATAAGCTAGGTGATGGTGGAAGGGATTTTGAAGAAAAACTGTTATAAGAGCTGGAAGGTGAGCTGGCCTGATGCCGTGACCTACTTGGTTCTGGTGATCATGCAGATACTGACTTGACAGTGCTGTGGAACTGGTACTGGGACCTTGAATGAGACGTTCTGCTAGGTGTAGATGAAATCTGACTGCATGAAATCTGCTGTGCTTAATCCCCTCGACTAACTTCAGTACTTTCTTGGGAAGCATTTATAGCCTCATATGATCCAACCCCATGTGTCTGGACAGTAGCCCGTCCTCTTCCCCTTCTGTGATGATGTGAGGTATTGCCAGCTATGCCAGTAGAAGTAGAGCAGTGGATGTGTAACATATGCTAGCACAGCTGGCTGGAATTTTGTAAAGAATTATATGTCATTTGTATATCAAATTGATTTGTACAGATGCTTGTGTTGAAAAATGTATTTCTAGAACTGCTTATGTTAAAAATCTACCAACAGTGTGCCCTGCTGGACAGAAAAATAAATATACAGCATTATTGTAACCGATTAAATGAATATCTTTTAACAGATAATATTGGAAGGCAAGAGGTTAAGCTGAGCTCCAGCTAACTGAAAAATAGTAAGACATTAAATTACTTAATTTAGGCCATAAAGATTGTATCTTACAGTTATGATTGCAGCCAGAGACAAAACATCTGGGAAAACAGGTACTAGGAAGCCTTCTGCATTATCTTTAGTAGTGAACTAATTGCTACTCTGGCAGGGTAGAGGTTTGAAATTGTTTTTTGACTTCCAGAAGCTGTATCACACCTTAGCAAGATCTACATGTGTGTATTATTAGGTTCATAGGTAAGTAGTAGGCTATCTGCCCGAGGACATCTATAAGCCTAGCCAGAATGTGTTGGCTTTCGCCATCCCCTTAAATTAGTTCCCTGTGCCTTGGTCCAGCAGAGCCATTATTTCCCTGTGCCTCTGTCCAGCAGACCACTGCAGTGATCCCTGGGGTAAATTTTCTGTTTCCCATCCACTCATCAAGGTTTCTCTTGAAGAGTGTTAGTGAGGGGCTCTGCCTAATGTAGATTGGAATCCTGTTCCAAAGCATGGGGAGTCTCTGGGACAGGAATCTATCCCTCCAGCATGTCCTATTTATCATTGTGGTGAGGTTTAGATCCCTAGAGCATGTGGCTCTTGGGGATTTGTTTTTTTTTTAGGTGGAGCATGTCCATCAATTCTGGGTTGGGCATGGCCTTGTATGTCAGGCAGAGATCACCTCTGAGTAAGCGGTATGCAACCAAGTACAGCTGGAGTTTCTTCTGTTGGGCTGCATAGAGCATCTGTTTAAGGCCAGTAATCCTCTTGGTGAGGTACTTCTGTGGTCTTTCCAGCTGTTGCAGGTGTTTTATAAGGTACATCCCAAATGGGGCATTGTACTCTATGATGGGTCTGATGAGTGATGAGTAGAGGAGCACAATAACCTCTGTTGTTCTAGATGTGATCCCTTTTGTGATTAGGGAGGCCACATAGAAGGATTTTCTAACCACCTTGGCAATATGATTATCAAAAGAGAGATTACTATCTACTTGGGTCCCCAGGTCCCTTATTACATTTTCTGTATTTTATGGGACTAACACATATGTGGTAGTTTGCGGGTACTTTGTTTTTTCCAAAGGGGATGACTATGCACTTTTTGGCATTTAGCCTGAGACCATGATTTTGACCCCAGGTATCCGTCTCAGCGAGACCATTTTGGAGGATGCCTGTATCAACTGTAGAGTCAATTATGGCCCCCAGTTCACAGTCGACTGCGAACATAGTCAGCCATAGTCCTCCTGTGCTTGCCTGTACTTCTGAGAAGTATATACTGAACAGGAGGGGTCCCAGGACTGAGCCCTGGGGGACGTCACTTGTAACTGGTTTAGAGTCGGACCTAGAGCCTGCAACTCTCACCCATATGTGCTAAATCAAGGCAGTTAATAGCAATGGGGATTGCATGGGAACCAGAAGTCAGATGACCAGATGTACCTGATGTTATTCTGTAATTCATCACTGAAATGAAGTTTTCTAATACTAGATGAGACTGAAGTCTCAGGTCACTCTGTTTTTGTAACCTGACAAAGAAAGACATCTCGCCTACTTCATCTTGCCTTGCTCTAGTAAGTTACCAGGGATAATAATTATTCAGATCAGTCAGGAAAATATAATGAGATTAGTTAAATATTGTTTTTCTGTAACTGTGTGTACCTGTCCACCTGTGCTATTCTTAATACTTCCTGTGATTTAAACTCTGGTGTTTATTGCAAATAGATATTTAGTATTTTCATGTTCTTTTATTATTTATTACTAAATATATTTAAACCTTTCATTGTGACTGGTCCTTTAGAGAATATTTTAACCTTTGAGAGTACTTATATCTATTGGTAACACTGTGGTCATCCATGAAAGCCTTGCTGTTTGGTCAACATTACCATTTGTAGTAATATTAATTTCACTCAGTATAACTGGGTACCCTTGCAAGGACCTTAGAATAGCTGGCTTGGGATTGTCTGGTGGTGGTGTAACTACCTTATAGTCTGGGAAGAAGGGGGCATAGCTATAAAATCTGTGCCAGCCTTTCCCAGGTGTGTGTGTGTGTGTGTGTGTGTGTGTGTGTGTGTGTGTGTGTGTGTGTGTGTAAATCAAATCTCAGAGTCTCTGTGTCAGCTGCTTGGAGCAGGGGCATGAAACACTGGTTACACAGAGAGAGTGGGAGAGAACTTTGCTTGGACACTCAGCTGAGCTCTGAACTCTATAGCTGTCCCAGTGGGAAGTCTTACTGGGGACCTGTTGGGAGAAAGATAGAGGAATCCAGACCGAGGACTGAGTGTGTTCCCTGTGTGCTTTTAAGGGAAATTGTGTTTGATACAGAGAGCTGCATCTGGAAATACTGGGTGTATCCATGTGTGTACACAGTTACTGGCCAAGAGTGGGGATGTCACACCTTCTAAGAGTGACTCCTACTTGAGTGTGGTAAGTCCTAACTAGTGTATGAATGGAAGCAGCCACTGGTGCTTGATGTGCCATCATACTATGTATCATTTTGATGATGGCATTATCTATACTCTTGGCCATTTCTGTGTAGTGTGTGAAATTCACAGGTATGCCCTGGAGGTTCAGACCATTTTCAGCTGACTAGCAGTATTCTGAGCCCTAACAATGTCACAACACATTTCCTGTTGGGTAGACAGTGCTTTGCTTGTTTCCTGAGGCAGCTGTGACAAATTCATATGCCTGGTGCTCCTTTATAAAGCTGTCACTGTGGACACTGTTACCTCTGCATTTCAGCCATCATTCTGAAAGTGTTAGTCTAGGTTTGGAGATACTGGTTTAGAAGTGTGTGGGCTTTCTCCCTGTACAAGCATGAGTGACATCAGCATGTACTTGACTTTCTGATGCATTATCTTTTCCTGCAGAGTTACTAACATGTCGTGAGGTAAGAGATATGACATTAAACTCGGGGACTGTTTGTCACTTTCCTCAGGCTGCCTCATAAATACAACTATGGTATCATCTTCTTTTTTTCTCAATTGTTTTTACTGAAAATTTTAACAACAAAACATTAATATATGCATCATCACATTCAAGAGCCATTTTATTGTTAATATTCTCCAGATTTATTGGTATAGTGGAGCTGTTTGTTTCTGTTGGTGACCATGTAAAAAATTAATTGAAAACATTATGAATAAACAAGTAGTATACATTACACTGTGTTGAGTAAGGAGGTGTTGGGACAGTTACCATGCACACTACTCTATGCTGAGTAAGAAGGTACAGAGGGCACTTACCATGCACATTGCCTTCATTGTCATTATGCACAGAAGAGGAGGGTTTATCTGATAATAGTAATTGTGTGTTTAACGTAATCATTCCATATCAGCATTCAGTTGCCTATATAAATATATGTTACTGTTTTTAAATTAACTTTTCTGAGCAGACAAGTGTTGCTGCTGCAGATGGTTGGTAATAGCCAATGTCTACACCAACTCTTATTGTTCCAGTCCCATCATCTTCTGTGTCACAGTCATCCCCATTAATGGAGAGGAGGTATCCCTCATCTGGTGTTAAAGGGATAAGGGTTGGAGGCCACCCCGTAGTACTGGTAGGGGCAATTGCATTCCGTCTTACCTTGACTATAATATGTCCTACCATATCATTTGCCCTCTTTTTGCACTGTATTAATGTGCAGCTCCTTCCACTGACTGTGTTTACATCTGTAACCATTCTCAGTTTGTTTGGAGCCCTCTTTTTTAAAAAAAAAAGTTTAACGTGTCCTAAGGGCTATCATGAGGATGCAGTTTTCCTATTGGCTAATGTTATACTTTCTATTCCTTGATACCTGCTTTTGTATCATTACTGCACCTAAAATATGCCACAGTCATACACAAAAAAACTTTAAATGTAATCATCAGTCAAACAACGCAATGAAACATGCCTACCATCTTCAGACAAAAAAAAAAAGTTAGGTGACACAAAAACCATAATTATATATGCATTTAAAGTCTCAGTCCAGCCAACTATGGGTGTGTTTAACTAATATTTGCACCATCATGAATACATTCACAGTAGTAAGGCAAGCATTTTGTTAAAAGATCCGTCCTTCCCCTACCATTTTCTTGTATTCATAACACTGTCATTTTTCTTTCAGCAGTGACAATCATCTTCCAGTAAAAAGACATGTATAATGTGCCAGCAAAACATCCTTGGTACTTCAGTACTTTACAATGAAATCACTGCATTTCTACCATGTGTTGCACAGTCACTAAATGAGAGCTAAATAAACTTAGCTTTCTCAGTGACCACTATGCATTTCCACTGCCGCTGTAATGAATTTCCATCTACAAATGACAGTATTACAGCACTCACTTAAGTTCTTCTAATCTCCACATCATACCAGTAAAGCAAGTGTTTCTTTGAATACAGTCAATAATTTAACATCATTTTTAAGTGTTTCATCTTAATTTGCATTATTTCTATTATTACTGCTTATTTTAAAAAGTCTGCAGTTTCCTAAACCTTTTGCAACCTAACTCGAGTAATCAAAAGTTAATATAGTGGTGTTAAATTTATTTGCATAATTTCAGGGTCATTTACATGCTTCTATGCAATTTAGACCTTTTATGGTTATCTCTTTGAATCATAGTAACAAGCAAATGTATAAAGCTACATATCTGCATAAGCAAAAGTCAGGTAGTCATGAATACAACCTCAGGTTCATGAGTGTGCTGGGGATAGCCATGGAGTCCACGGCAATCCTCAGAATGCTATAAAAATGTGCAGATATCCTCAGTTGTTGTCTGAGCTGACAATGTTTAGAAAAGGCAAAATGGAGTCATATGCATCTGAGTTTGCACAACCATAAAACCTAATCTCCACCCATTCAACATCATCTGACGCAGCTTATCATCTCATATCACTCAACATTTACTAAAAGTTGATACTGACATATACAGGAATATTTATAAACAACACCCTTTCACAAAAGGTAAAAAAAAAAAAAAACATTAATGCAGCTGACATACTACAGGAAGAATGTATACAGGAATGATTCCTTCCTGACATTCAGGTGTAGTTTTTCAAAAAGGTAGCAGGAGCAGCAAGCAACAGCAGAAGTAGCAGGTATACGTAAGATAAAAAAATGTTAATTTCATTTACAACTTTTATCAACCTTATACATGAAATGTGAATGCATTCATTTAAAAAGCATATGCAAGTGATGAAGTATTTTTGGTGAAACCAAACTTGCCAGTAATAACAGTACTAGGCCTAATGCCACTGCTTGTTAACTCGGTTTGGTTATTGTAGTGTCACACCCTAGAGGAATGGCCTGCTCATACTTTCTTCATTCTGGTACTGGCACGTATAATGATGGCAGCACCTGTGATGGCACAAGGTCATGCTCTGAGTTGGTTTGAAAATGAGACCAAATTATGCTCGACCTTCTGAGTGATTTGCACCTGGATAAGATCCAGGTCTGTATAAAAGGGTCATACTGGAAGTAAATAGATAT
>NC_056733.1:1054679243-1054692319 GCF_019279795.1 Protopterus annectens
TATGTGTGTGTGTGTGTGTGTGTGTGTGTGTGTGTGTGTGTGTGTATACATAGATATATATCTATGATATGAGGCAACACATAAGAATGACATATATGACCACAGGCATCGCCAATGGGGGTTAGGGGTCTCGATCAACATACATGTTACATGTACCGATATCCGCCCACAGCCAAACAGGTGAAACATACCAAGAAACACACTAACAAAGTAAACAAACCACTGCTTCCCAAACCACAGGCAGGATACTACCAGTGGGAGAAACATTGTGGACCTGCTAAGTTTAATCTAGAAACAAAGACAGGAATGTCCCTTGCAGGGCAACCCAAAAATTGTAGGATATTCGGATTCCTGGCATTATACCGATTCGTCAAGGCAGGGCACGTATATTCTTGGACTCCAAGTTTGGGAAAGCCTGATGATCCATGGGTTGAGACAACATACGTGATGGGTCCTGAGAACTGGAGAGTGGGCGTGTGTAGTGGTGTGGCTAGATCCGACCTGCAACCAGAGAAAGGATGATTGCTGTGGAGGGGGAGCGGGTGGGGAGGACGATGGGTATGAAATTATGGGTCAAGGCATGCTGGGGTTGGATGGAGTAGTTCTAATCAGACCGCCTCATGGATGTAAGCAATAATGTGAACTGGGCATAGCATTCGCCTAATGAGCAGGCATTCCCGGTTTGAGTTCCACTGTAGCACAGTCTATTTTACATGGCAAAGCACATTATTGAAAAATGTATTTTAATTGTGCCAAAAGCACTGTGCTTCTACTCTGATGTTTACTGCGATGGATTTGAAGTCTTCTTAAGACACTCAGTCTTGCTGGCTGGAATCAAAGTCTGGTTATAGTTGCATTCACAGTCTGTTGCATACAGAAACTTGCAGAATATACACTGATGAGAGAATATACTTTGCAGCACCTGTCTTTAAGAGCAGTAGCCAATAACTTTTATAATAAACCACATGTACTTCTGTTACAGCTTCAGAAAATGCTCTACTTTACTTCTCATATAGTACAGATGATGTGAGAGATATAACATTTACCTCAGGACAAATGTGTCCCTACCATACCCATCTAACATAACTGGATTTAATACAGATTTTATACATATATTTAGTAAAACACACACCCTCTTGATTATGGAAAGATGCTGCCTTGATGACGCAAATGCTGACACATCTGTTCTTGTGCAAATGCTGATAAGTAAACTGTCTTCAAGGAAACGCCTTGTGGATTAGAAAAGCACATGTTTAAACTTTCTTAGAAAAACATGTCCTGTTGTCAGTTCTTTAAAGAAAGCAAATTACATTATTGTCATGTCTGTAAGAAGTCAGCTTTCTTGATGTGTGTGTAATATACTCATAAGCAAGTTCCTTATTTTTTTAAGCCACAATCATTTAGTATGGATGCCAATCACATATTACTAAACTATATTTCTACATTTAAGCAAGTTTTATCTTATTCCTTATTGATGTTGCATATTTGTAGCAAAGTTACATTAAACCTTAATATCTTGTTGAGCATAATCTTACAATTCTCTCTTTTTATTTTTTATAGAAAACACATTAAGAAGCACAAGTCAAAATGCAATTTTACATAGTTAATACAGTGATATCAAGTATTACTACAACTGAATATATTTAATAACTTTTTATTTTGCAAACAATTTTGTGAAAATATTTCATCAGTTATGAGCTGTGTCTGCTTTAGTTTTAACTTGATTAATTTATTCTTTTGCAATCACAGAATTTAATTTATGACTTAGTACTCTTTTATTAACTCTTTGCACCTGTTGAATTAACTCTTTACTTTTATTGATTATTTTATATCAAAAGATTAGAGATAGACTAATATCTATAAGAGGCAAGAACTATTTGTTACTTTAAGCATTTATACACTGCTGAAAATATACAGTTTCAATGCCATTTTAACCATAACATTGTGGTCATGTCTCTGAACTGTCCATTAACATCTTGGTTGACAATGAAGTGAACATAAAGTACTGAACTGGGCTTAGATAATAAATATTTGAATGCAATTATTTCAGTATATTTAATACTTGAGGGTTAAAAAAAAACTTGATGTATATACTAAGAATGTTATGTACATATTAGTCTATTAGCTGTATGAATACAATATTTTAATATAATTTTCCTTTAACTGGGATAACCAATACTATTTTACTGATACAATGATGGTCCAAAAACCAGTGATAAAATTACAATTAGTAATAAAATTACAACTTGACAAATTACTTTTGAACTTATTACAATGTATCCTGTACAGTATGTATTTACACAGACTGTTTGCTATTCATGCATTTCAATCTAGTAGCTATCCTGGACCCAGTTTTTTTTTTAAACATGTTTTTTCACACATATTCATTGCTAGACATTAATTTCATTTTACTGAATTATTTTGTATTTGTACATACAAAGACTGTAAAGTACATTTAGTCCAATCTTAGCAAATTTAGTAACATTAACATCAAGCAAAATCTTGGAAAATTCTTATGCTTTTTTAGAAGTATCTAGTGGAATTGCCACCAGAAGCAACTATGCTTTTTGCATACCAACATTGTCTTGCCAAAAACATATTAAAAATAGTGACCATTCTTGTTCAATTTTTACATATCTTTACTCTCTCTTGTATAGCTTTAATAAAGCAATTTTAAGTCATCTCTTGTATAGCTTTACAGTTTAACAGGTTGTAAATACAATTTAATACTAAACAATGCAATAATAACTAGAATTATAGCTATTAGCAACTTGTAAAATATATTATCCTGTCAGGTTTAATCTGTTTACTAATATTTCTAATGCACTAATATCTGTTTTCCCTCCCCCCTGAAGGAGTATTGTCAAGAAGGAATGAGATATTATTTCTTCCTGTAGCTTTATTTTAGACCCTTTTGCAATACTGCTCACATAGTCAGTGTAAAACTGATAAAGTACCCCTACCCCTGTGGCATTACAGTATTGTTTATTTGCTTTATAATGTATGTCAGCCCAACACTTTAGTTATACATTTGCTTTATTAGGTTATTAAACTATAGACCTTTGTCTGATTTGATCATTGTATGGCTGTTTTCTTTTCTGTTGCCTTTGCTGTCTACTTCTACTAGTAGTAGTTATTTGTACCCTCCTGTATACTTTATTTGAACTGTATGTATACTATAACCCATCTGTTGGCTATACTTGATGTAACTGAGTTTTTTATCAGTGACATATATGCACAATTGTGATGTTTTATTATAATTACCAAACAGTGTTGCATGTGAACATTTTAACAGTTATGTTTTAATAACAATAAGTTTTTAGAAAAACTCAAGCTACTTGTTTGGCAATCAGTCTTGTTTCTTATCTTATCTGTTCAACATTTCCTGTAACTATTCATCCAGTCTAGGAAGGTCTGAGCTCACATTTCAGTTAACACTTTTAGCATTTCTCCTTTAATCATCTGTTAGTAAAATGCAGTTATAAAACACTTAATATTATATTTGTGATTTGTATAACTATACAAACTTAACATTATTTTACAATTAGCTTACATATTTTTTAACTTTTTATTTCAGTATTTTTTATTTATTTAACTGCTCTGTCATTCATTTTACAAAGACTGTTTGACTAATTCCATCCGTGATTTTATTTCTTTTTAAAATTCAGAACTTTAACTGGTGTGGTGTTACTATACAATTATAAAAATTGTAAAAAAAAAAATAGATATTAGCTTAACTAACATGTTTATATTTATATTATTTATATTTGCTGTTGTCTGCCTGTTATTCTTGTGCATTGTATAAAAAGAAAATACATGCATGTCAGTCTTGTGACTTTAAATCTTTATACAAGCATGTCAGTGTTGTGATTGTAAATCTTTACTCTTATTAACTATTTTTATTTAATTTTTATACTCTAGAACCGTTTTGTTTACCTTTTGACTATGCTATGAGAATGGCAGTCATACACTCTACTTTACTGCAGTACTGATAAATATCTTGCTTTAATTGAATGGACGTTTTAAACATTTGAGAATGATTTGTATTTTACCATCCTACCATGTATGCTTAACCCTTTTCAAAACACAAACATATTATAAAATATATCTCTTTTGTACAGATCAGTTGTAGTTTTCTGCTCTTTCCCAATGTATGTAGGAAGTCAGTCTCTGTCAGTTCAGCTAATCGATTTTCTTCATCTTGTAACTGTTGTTCAAGAGTCTCCTCATGGTCTGCCTGATATGTCTCATGAACTTGTTCTGCTGAATTTAAAACTCCTATGCACCTTTGAAAAAAATGTTTGTATAACTTGTCTAAACTTCCTGAACTCATTGTGTCTGTCTCTTAGAAGTTTATTACATTCTTTTGTAACAAAATATACTAGAGGTCCTGTCAGTAACTGATTTGACTCACATGTGGTGACAGGACATAACTGTTTAACATCTGAATATAATGGAAACACAGTCTATTGTTTTAGCAATATCATGCAATACTTTTTTATGACATAATACACAAAATGCAGGTTTTGTTGAATGACACAATAAAAATTTGTCATACCCCACATGGATTTCTTTGAGATACCAGTCAAATATTGTAATACATTTGCATAATGCCTTACTATCAACCTGCCCTACTAAGGTTGTACATTTACTAATGTGCTGTGTATACCAACATTGCAGTTTACTAAAGCTTTGTTTACATTTGCTTGAATTATATCTGAAAATATCCATACTGTCTAATAACATCCAAAATGTCTAATATTCAAACTGTCTAATATCCAAACTGTCGAATAGCACCCATACTAAAAAATGTGACGGAAAAAAAAAGTCTTACCAGTTAGCAAGAAAACAGGTGATCAGGCTGTTGTTGCAAACAGCTGGAAATTTTTCAAAGTCACTTGAAAAGTTGGGGAAACACAACAGGCAGCGGACTGCTGTGTAGGTAGATGTCCACCTTTTCTTGAATAATTAATGACACTGCAATTGTCCCGGACTTCAGGCTCAATCAGACGTCTGAAAAAACTGTACTGCTGCAAGCAGCATAAACTGGAGTATTTCTGTTTAAGAGTCAGACATACGTACAAATGTTAGTTACTGCAATTTGAAGGATGATTCCTGTGGAGGGGGAGAGGGTGGGGAGGACGATGGGTATAAAATTAAGGGTCAAGGTGTGCTGGGGTTGGATGGAGTGGTTCTAATTGGACCGCCACGTGGATGTAAGCAATAATGTGAACTGGGCATAGCATTCGCCTAATGAGCAGGCATTCCCGGTTCGGGTCCCACTGTAGCACAGTCTATTTTACATGGTAAAGCACGTTATAACCACTGTTGTTACAGTAAAACCCACTAAATAAACACATATTTATGAACTAGAGTACTGCAGGGAATGCACATGTGAAGTGTCAGTGTCATACTGAATAAGGCACTACTAAGCAGGTTTAAGCACAAATAAGCACTAGTAAGCATATATAAGTGTGTCTGCATGGGGTAAGCACTGCCTATACAAATTAAGCAATATGGAAGCTAACTGAGTAGAAGAAAGTGTTACCTGAAGTTAACAGTGCTTACCTCCGCACAAACACTTGAACCCCCGCCTATGACTGCTCTAAAGTGCCTTGATCACTCTGTCTCCAATGGCCCGTGTTCTGCCAGCAACAAAATAAACAGCCTCTGCAAGGCTCGAACCCAGGACGCTGCATACCATACAGAAAGTGATTTACAACTAAGCCATGGCAGATATACAAAACTCTCACATCTTCACAAACATAGCATCCAGCAATACCATTCAATATTACAGGACATGTAGCTATGCATGTAGATGTATATGTGTGTGTGTGTGTGTGTATATATATCTATAACAAAATACATATATACATCTCCCACTCTGTATTACATATGTGTGTGTGTGTATATATATATATATATATATATATATATATATATATATATATACACATATACATACATATATAAATATCCACATATAGATATATAAATATGCAGACATCCATACAGCTATATTTCGTTAGATAAATATACATATATATATATATATATATATATATATATATATATATATATATATATATATATATATATATATATATATATATATATACATGTGTGTGTGTGTATATATATATATATATATATATATATATATATATATATATATATATATATATATATATATATACAGATATATATCTATGATATGATACAGCACATAAGAATGACATATATGACCACAGACACTGCCAATGGGGGTGAGGAGGCTCAATCAACATACGTGTTACACATTCTGTTACTCCCCCAGCCAAATAGGTGAAACATACAAACAAAGTGACCAATCCTCTGCTTCCCAAACCAGAAGCAAGATACAGCCAGTGGGGAAAACACTGTGGACATGCTAAGTCTAATCTAGAAACAAAGACAAGAATGTCCCCTTGCAGGACAACCCAAGAATTCTTGGGTATTTGGATATCCGTCATTACACAGACTCATCAAGGCAGAGCGCTTATGTACTTGGACTGCAAGTTTGGGAAAGCCTGATGATCCATGGGTTGAGACAATGTATGTGATGGGTCCTGAGAAGTGGAGAGTGGGCAGTGTGTAGTGGTGTGGTTAGACCCAACGTGCACCCAGAGAAAGGATGAGTGCTGCAGAGAAGGAGCGGGGTGGGAGACTATAGGTATGAAATTATGGGTTGAGGCCTGCACGTGTTGGCTGGAACGGTTCTAATTGGACCACCTTGTGGATGTAAGCAATAGTGTGAATTGGGCAGAGCAGTCGCCTAATGAGCAAGCATTCCCGGTGCGAGTCCCACTACAGCACAATCTATTTTAGATGGCAAAGCACGTCATAACCAATTTTGTTGTTGCAAAACCCACTAATAACACCAAATAACACATGGTTGCAGCTCCCCACTGTAGGCATATAATCTGTTCTAATTGGCATTGCAACTTATTATTGTGGTCCTCACCCCTATCCAGGGGTGTGAGTGTCCAAATCTGCCTCCAAATTCAGTGTATATGCACAGCTGTCGCTGTAGAAGAAATGGCCAGCTGTGGGCCTTCCCTTCAGCCTTCCTGCATATCCCTGGCTATTTCCCCTACTATGTTTCCCTCTTTGTGCCCTTTTAACACCACTTACCTATCAACCCCTTTTTCATTTCTATTAATGTTTAAAGTTACAATTAGGTGACACCCTCTTCCCCAACTATATTGGCTGAATCTGGAACTCCCTACCCACATCTATTACCTCAGCTGTCTCAAAGGACAGATTTAAAAAACACTTGAAGGAACACCTCAAGCACACTTGGATATGCACATGCTCACCACCTGGCTAACCTCCTCCCTCCACATTGCACTCTATACCCCTACATCAACTACTGAAACTAACACCTCTTTTCTTGCCTCACATACAAATCCCAACATCCTTTAAACCTCCCCTATTGCTCCCCTACCAATTATTCCCACAGCCTACTATACAGTTACAATGTCTCCCCCTCTACCTACCTACCTCCTCCTTCACTATTCTCTCCTACTCTACCACACAGGTATGGAGTAACTAAACATAACCCGAATACCTGAGTGTAACCTATCCAGGTATGGAATAACTAAACTTAACCCGAATACCTGAGTGTAACCTATCCAGGTATGGAATAACTAAACATAACCTGAATACCTGAGTGTAACCTATCCAGGTATGGAATAACTAAACCTAACCCGAATACCTGAGTGTAACCTATCCAGGTATGGAATAATTAAACCTACCCCGAATACCTGAGTGTAACCTATCCAGAACTGTTAAACTGGAATCCAACTTCACCATAAACTGACTTTGTCAACAGTCATACCTGACATGTAAACCTGACCTAAGCATGTATAATACCGACATGTTAATGTGAACTAAGCATGAATAATATGTTACTTAGCTATGTTAAGTCTGTTACTCTCTATGAATGTGAACAACTCTGTATTACTTGTAATGATTAGCTGAGTTGTACTGTGGAGCCTTTCTGCCCGGGTCTCTGCTGAAAATGGACCAGCATCCAGTTGGATTTTCCCAGTCAACAAATGTAAAATAAATAAATAAAGTGCATGGGGGTAAGCAGGAGTAAGCACTTTTAAGCAGCAGTAAGTGGGTTGGTTTAAGCCTGTTTATGTGGTGGTAAGCAATGCCTACACTGGTTAAGCAATGTAGAAGCTAACTCAGTGTAAGAAGCCATAACCGGAGGTTAGCATTGCTTACCCTCGTGTAAACCAGCGCAAACCCGCTTACAATTGCTTAAAAGTGTCTTAGTCACTCTGTAGCCAACAGCTCTCATCCTGCCCAGCAACAAAATAATCTGAACTCCCAAGTTGCAACCCCCAGACCCTGCACACTATAGTCAAAGTGAGTTACCACTAAGCCATGGCAGATGCACATACAACTGCTGTTATCACAAACATATCATCCAGCACAGTCATTCATCATTATAGGAAATGTATGTAATTATGTATATTAATACAAGCAACCATTTGTACATTGCTCAAATACAGTATTTAGAGCAGTCTGTGTGTATCATAAAAACAGTGTCTGTCCAATCATATTGTGAGAGCAGTAGTCCTGCATAATACTTAAGTGAATAATAAAAAATGGTGCACGTCGAGGGGGAATGTTGGCGTGCTTCATGCACAGAATGTCAAACCTGGGACGTCAGTTCTGTGGACCCGGGAGATGAGGCTGGGCATATGTGTGAGAAAACTACTGCTTCTCAAACCCCTGGTAGGATGCTACCAGTTGGAGAAACTGTGTAGACCAGCTAAGTCTAAACTTGGCACAAAAACAGGTCTGTCCCTGGCGAGACGAACCAAAAATTGTGAGTCTCATCAATGTCTACACCTGTATCGGAAGACGAACAAGGCAAGACAAGGCTCATATGTATGTGGACTAAACGGATGAAGAGCCTGAAGAAGCTTGGGATGAGACAGTATACTGGATGAGTACCGAGACATGCAGAGAGGGCAATGTGTGGAGGTGTGGTATGGCTGGGCTAGCAACTGGAGAATGGATGGTTGCTGTGTACGTGGAGCTTGGGGGGGTGGGGGAAGGAACCATGGGTATGACATCATGGAAGAAATATGCAAATGAAGCAGCACAGCAATAGTGTAGTGGGCATAGTATCCCACTGTAGCACAGTCTATTTTACTTGGCAGAGCACAATATAACCAATAGTTTTGTTGCAAAACCCACTAAATAACATATATATATATATATATATATATATATATATATATATATGTATATATATATATATATATATATATATATATATATATATATATATATATATATATGTATATATATATATATATATATATATATATATATATATATATATATATATATATATATATGAGTCTACCTGACATAATTAGACCAGTTCATATGGTCGACGACAGTTTATTGATCAACAAGCATTTTAGGTGGGGCTTGGCCCCAATGTGGGGACTGTGCCCACCACACCCCCAACTATATATCCAACTCCAGGGTTGCACAACATTGGGGAAGGGGAAAATCTGCTTGTCGACCAAATGAACTGTCGACCAAATGAGTGTCAATCATGTGAACTGTCGACCATGTCAGGTAGACCCATATATATATATATATATATATATATATATATATATATATATATATATATATAAACTAGAGTACTGCAAGAAATGCACATGTGAAGTATCAGTGTCAGACTGTCAGACTGTATAAGGCACTAGTAAGCAGGTTTAAGCAGAAATAAGCAATAGTAAGCATATGTAACCATTAGTAAGCAGGCTTAAGCCCATTTGCGCAGCGGTAAGCAATGCCTACACTGGTTATGCAAATCTGAAGCTAACACCCTGTAAGCAGATGTAAAGGCAGGTTAGAAGTACTTATCTCCACGCAAACTCGCTAACAACTGACTAAATGTGCCTTAACCACTCTGTATCCAATGGTCCTTGTTCTGCCCAGCAACAAAATAAATGGCCTCTGCTAGGCTTGAACACAGAACCCAACACATCATAGGCAAAGTGATTTACTACTAAGCCATGTCAGATATACACACTGATGTATTCAAAACATATCAACCAGCCCAGTCATTCAACAGTACAGAGAATGAATTCCAATATGTAAATGTATTTGCGTGAGTAAATATAGTAATATCTAAACAGATACAACACATCAATAGATGTAGATATCTAAATATATATATCCATAGAAATATATACATACATATATATATATATATATATATATATATATATATATATATAGCCACACATCTGCAGATAGAAATGGTAGACTGACAAATACAAATATGTCCACATGCACCGTTAATGAGGTTGAGACACCCCAAACAATATATGTCATGTACGAATAGGCATACCCCCCAACACAGCCAAACACGTCCACCCTACAATACACGAAAGTGTTACAAATCATATACGCAGGACCTGACATGTACACAGCATGCAAACAGTACTACAACACACCTGTATGATGTCAGGCCTGTATTGGTAACATATCATGCAGTACAGTGTGGCTCCCATAGGAAATGTAAAATATGGAAGCTATCAACATCCCCAGGATACATATACACAGACACATATATGCAGATACAGATATATATATATATATATATATATATATATATATATATATATATATATAGCTATACATGTGACTACACAGACACATGCAGAGATATGTACAGTAAGATACATATGTAGAAGGTGCACACAATATGGAACAGCCACCATGCATACAGTTAACACCTTAACAAGTGGACATTGTATGGGCCACCCATACAAATGACAATCATTGCCTGCAACATATGCCCACAGAGAGGTCATAGGATAAAACACCACACACAGGTTTGCAGAAATGGATAAACTTTATTTGTGTACTATTACAGTTTTATAAGCCATGTATTATAGCTATTCATACAGTGACATCCATATAAACAGAGTAATGCAACTGTGAAACAGTTATACTAGTACAGTAGTCTGGAAAGGTTCACAACTGTTGCTGTCCAGGCCAAGCCCTTCAAATTGTACAATAGTAAAGACAGACTGGGCCAAAGAATACCAAACGATTAACAGTATGTAATGCAGGTATATAGTTCAGCAGCCTCTGTCTACACTCTGCACAAACTCACTAGGTGGTAAAAACCTCAGTTGACCAAATAGGATGTAAATGTTACATAACAAGGCATAACTGACACCATCACAAGCACACTGACAAACAGAACAGTCTGTATGGCAGGAGGCAGTAGGCCTGCATTAACCCAATTTATGTAAGCAATGTAAATGTAGGTGAAGTGTATGGTACTGTACATCCAAATACCTTAAGGCAGCTCACCCCTGATACCCCCACATTTTCTAACAGCCTAGGTCATTTATGGTGCAACCCCCAGACTCAATAATACAGGGCCATATACCAGAGTTACATACACTGGCCTCTGGAGTGCATAAGGGCACACATGTATTGTGTAGGTGAAGCCCACACATATATGGCCTCAGCCCCACTGTATGTGTGGGGGATACAACAGCAGTGGACTGATGGCAGCAATGGCAGTGTGATATACTCACAGCCCACTACAGAACAACCCCTGAGAGCATGTCATATGTGCAAAGCTTGGTATGTAGATGAAGGACAGAGGCTGGAACATAGGCTCATATGTGGAAAACTGTTGCCATACACTAAGCAAGTCGCTGGTGTTACAGGATAGTCTGCAACATACCCTTAGTCAGGGAACTGAGGTTAGAAATATAAATGGATGTAGCTATGTACTGATAGCACTCAACACACACACTGCCAGTGAAATATCTGACACAGCACCTGTGTGGTGAACAGCCAAAACATGATAGGCACACCTCTGGCCACCAAGAGGATAGGCCCACAGTTGAGAGCTATGCAGAAAGACTGCATTCCAAGGTAAACTAGTATGTACACACACACCCTGTAACACCAGTACTATACAGAGAATAACACAACTCTACTTGCACTCTGTCTGTAGTTCTGGAACCTCCTACAAATATGTAGCGGGCCTGAGTGTGCCGGTTCTACTGTAATAGGTATTGCTACCTGCTGTCTGTAACACTGAGGCCCACACACAGGAAGGATGTCCACCACACAGGAAAGGTAAAGGGACCACACCCACATGATGTGGGGATTTATAGTAGGTGGTTGCCATGACAGTGGTAATTGGCAGTTAGCAAGTGGAGGACACTGATTGGTGCAGAGGCCATCACCTGATCATGTGCATCACCTACTAAAGCCAGGCTGCAATCTATTCAAAGCAGCTCAATCCATTTACTGGAGAGAGAGAGAGAGAGAGAGAGAGACAGAGAGAGAGAGAGAGAGAGAGAGAGAGAGAGTAAAAGAAAAAAAAAAAGACAAAACTCTTCAAACAAAAAGCTGACATCTCCAGCATTTAGTCAGATGTCATTCAACAAGTCATCATTCCCACAACAGGTATGTGAAGTATATATACATAATGCCAAAACAGAACAGTCAGCACAATTAGAGAAATCCAAGACTTTATTACGTCTAAAAGCAGACCAGTTTCGGCCCAAAGGGCCTTTATCAATGCAGAAAAACAAACAAACACTCTCAGTGAACCGCCAAGGATTATACTCTGACAGGGGTTTATATATTTTCTATAATATGGATCTTCTAACTATTTTACAGGGTTTATCAGTTGACAAGGAGGATATTGGCATTTTTGAATCCCATGGGGCCAATTTACAAATCAATAGCTTGCAGTCAACCCAAGATGATGGCTGCCACTCTCCTTTTGATAATATTTTCAAAAGTATGAAGGCCCTAAGATCGAGTGTTTGGCATGCTAGGTTATTTAAAGCCTATATCCAGAAAGGTATCACTCCAAGGGGTTTAAGAATTCAGATGAAGCCCTTAGTGGGGCAACCTGATGAGTTATTACTTTCAACTTGGTCCAGCATACAGCAACATTTTTCCATGGAATTTGTAAAGGCTTTGTACATGAGAGGGAAAATTTTTAAAAAAAAACCCCAAAAAAATTTTTTGAA
>NC_056733.1:1054692819-1054745319 GCF_019279795.1 Protopterus annectens
TGAAGTTGGGGTGTAACGTCAACGGTGACAATCATCTACAGCCAAGGTTTAGACCATCACTTCCATTAAAAAAATACCCTCCACAAATAATGCAACTAAATATTATAGTATTGTTAATTTCCTTTTGATATACCCAGGTAAACCATTTGTTAAAGGAAAACATAATTTGTATCTTCCTTATTGGCAACTGAACCAAAATGACTGCTGTATTTTTTATTGTATTACTTCTTTATTGGAATTTCTGCTGGACTGAAATATCATTACTGCAAGAAGGGAGATGGAATATTGCCAAAATGCTCAGGTCATTTTTTCGATTCATGAAATATGACAGCATGTCATAAAGTATTCTTCAATAAAGGGCCTGATACAATATTTTTATCCTGCTGGTCCTTGTAACTTGCAATTTTTTGCTATAAAAAGCAAACTCATAATGGCATTTGTTTCTATGGCTCCTATGCAGTTATTCCCTATGTGCTGTCATTATACATAGGTCTTGAGCAAACAGTTTATAGCACCTGAAGGCTGGATGTGGTCCTAACTGAAATCTCTCCATCCAGGGAGTTTGCTATTCTGCTTCCTTTTAATTTCGTGACAGAATTTAATTTGCATCTGGCCTTTTCAATGTTTTCATAGTGTTAGCATTGGGTTTGTTAATATACAATGGTCTCTAACATTTATCTCCTAAAATAAGATGGTATTTGGTTATGGCTAGTGGTTGTCAAGTACTGATTTTTTGCTTTCTTTTTAACAAATTATTTCTTTGTTTCTCTGTTATACTTTTCTTTCAGGATTCTTGACTGTGTGGATGTGTTTGTTAAAGAGTATGCATGATACCTTATTACTTGCAATTTCATAAATAGGCTTTGGGGGATATACCATTAAATTTTTTTTATCAAATAAAATGAAAAATAAGAAGCATTTTTTCTTAAGATGCCTTCTGCAAAGGGACTCTGCTTTCTCATTTTCCCCACATCAGTATATGAACTTCCTATGCTGATTCAATATCAGTCAGGTTTCTCATCATTTTAACTTTGAAAATGATCCAGATATGTTATGCATCCACAAAATACACATCAGTACGGAAAAGTGCTAAGCCTGTAAAGTCTGACATTGTTT
The DNA here is from genome assembly GCF_019279795.1 of Protopterus annectens. Taxonomy (NCBI): domain Eukaryota; kingdom Metazoa; phylum Chordata; order Ceratodontiformes; family Protopteridae; genus Protopterus; species Protopterus annectens. The sequence goes on from NC_056733.1 coordinate 1,054,693,936, forward strand.
TATTTGCCTTTTATTTTTACCATCCTGAGACTGAAGTGAGGGTCTTTAAAAGAAAGTGCTTCTATTTTCACAGTATACGACTGTAGTGATTATTTTAAGTTGTCTTCTTATCTCCACAATTTGTTAAACGGTAATATTATTAACTAGTATATGACATTGTCATACCAGCTCTGATTTAGATCTGCTGCCAGAAAATATTGGACCAGATTCGTAAACAGCTGCAATAAATGCTACTATCATGGGGTGTACTGCCAAGACGATAGCATGCTATCTGGTATTCATTAAATGTCTCTACATGTCCTGTAGAACCTCAAGAGAAAGTGAGATGGCAAAATATTCTAATGATGACAAAAAAAAACTGATTTACATGCTAATTAACCAATCCAACATTGCCAGGAAGCTATAAAGCAATTGTATACACTCAGTGCTCACTTTCAACATGAACTCAAAACCTCTGTGGAATGCAGGCATGATTACACTTAGAATAAATGCCAGGGGTTGCTGCCGCTATCATTATGCTGTATGTGCAACAGGCTTTAAAATAAAGCGCTGCTGGCGCTGCTACTGAAAGACCTCAGACAAGAAAAAGAAGGGTGTTTAAACCCCATTTGACTTATCATGGACTGCATGACACAGAAATTGTCAAATTATACTAGGTGGACAGGTAAACATCAGATGAACTATGCAACCTCTGTTGCCCCCACCTCAGGCCTCTGGGAAATCCTGGAAAACCCATCCCAGTGGAAAAAAGGTTTGCGTAGAATTACATATACTACCTATGGGTACTTTTGAGAGTCCGGGATAGTCCAACTGGATATATGTCCATTTTCAGCGGAGGCCCGGGAAGAAAAGCTCCAGATTTACAAACAGATAAAGACAAACAAGTTCCACTATATGTCTAAGCATATTGTATCAAGATACAAGTTACAGTCTAAAATTTCAAGACGATAAAGAATACAGTTTAAAAGCAAAAAATATATACATATATGTTACAGTTTCTTTTGTCAGACCTAAATGTGCAGCTATATACAAAGTAACTACACCCAAGATTCTAGTTTCTTTTTCAAACCTTTAATGAAGAGGTAGGTAGCTGTGTTTAATAATTGCAGGGATAGGATGGTAGATGAGATTTTAGTCAGGGTTAGACCAGAGACACAACCAGTGAGTTTTGAAATACTGGGTCAGATTTTTTTTTTTTAATGGTTAATTGAGGGCTTCAGAGTAAGGTCAGATGGGAGGGAATTCCAGATTTTACCTACTGTATTTGCAAAGAAAGATTCTCCAGATAGGTTGTCAGCTTTAACAGATTGATCCAAAAGTTTTGTGGTGGAACAAAGTGGCACTGCATTTTTGTAGGGGTGGATATTGCTTTTCAGGGAGGGCATTTTTTCTGGGTGGTTAATAACCTTAAATGCTATAGTGAGTTGATTATATTGAATTAGCCTGGGGTGTTTTAGCCATCCTAAGAGATTTAGATTTTTACCGTGGTGTGTCCTGTAGGGGGCTCCTGTGGCAAACTTGGCAATTTGGTTGTAGCAACTAGAGAGTTTACTGAGTTCAGATTTATTCAAGTTGGTAAGAATAGGTCAGGCATAGAGTTGAGTTGAAAGCAGATGGGTACAGACAATTGCAGACCTGGCTAGAGAGGTGAGGAAAGGTTTATTTTTGTAGAGGGAACCAAGTTTTTTATTAATGGTTTTAATGGTTTGGTTGACATGCATGCCATGTTTAAAGATGGTATAAATTATAACACCCAGGAGTTTGGAAGATGTATCTGGTGAGATTACGGTCCCATTGTTAGAAGTCATAATAAAGGAGGATAGCAGGGATTTGCCAGAAGGGGAGAAGAGTAATAACTTTGTTTTATTAGGGTTTAATTTCATCTGTTGATCAGTGATCCAATTCTCCACTGTGTTAAAGGTTTTCTGGGTTAATCTGAGGAGGTCTGAGGGATTAGTGGCTGAGCAAACCAATGTGAAATCGTCAGCATATTGTACACAAGTTGATTCTGGCATTACAGAGTGGAGGTCATTGATAAAGAGGGAGAAAAGAAGTGGACCTAATATGGAGCCTTGAGGGACACCAAGGGTAATGGGGAGAAGGGTGGAGAGTTTATCTTGCCATAAGACAGCCTGCTGTCTTCCACTAAGATAAGATTGAAACCATTGTATGGGATGATTGTCTAGGGATATTTTATAAGAGTAGATTGTGGTTGACCATGTTGAAGGCCTTGGAAAGGTCAAGAAATAGGGCAGAGGATAGTTTGTTTTGGTTACGGTTGGAACTTATGACATTAGAAAAGGAGAAGATGGTTGTGGGGGTGCTGTGATGGGGTCTAAATCCATGCTGGGTGTTGGCCAGGAGATTATGTTGACTAGAGTAATGTAAAAGTTGTTTATGGATACAGTTTTCCATTATTTTTGCTAGGGGGAGAGGATACCTATCAGTCTATAATGTGACAGCTCAGTAGAGCTGCCTCCTTTGTTGAGTGGAATGACGTGATATTTTCCAGGTGTTTGGAATAGAGGCTTCAGTTATGGTTGTATTCATCCAAATAGAGAAAGGGTAAGCTATGACATCAGAAGCTTTTTACAGATAGTCTGCTGGGAGGAGGTTAGCAGATAGGGTGGTTGGTTTAAGTTTTTTAATGAGGGCTTTAATGAGTGGGTTAGGAACTTTTTGGAAGCTAAAGGAGAGTTTATCATTGGTTTTAGGCGTATCAGCATTAGGACAAGTGGATTTAAGTTTGATAGCAAGGGCTTGAATGGTTTCTGTAAAGAAACTGTTGAATGTGTTGGCAATGGACTCTGGTATTTTTTGGGTTGGGCTGAGTGGGTCGGGGTTGTGGATTGTCCAGGGTGGTGGAGTTTGTTAATACCTGCCCAGAACTTCTGTGGCTTGTTATGGTGTTTCTGCTGTAATTGGCAGAAATATTTTTATTTTGTCTAGTAATATGATTTTTTTGTATCATTCCTATACTGCCGAAATTTGAGTTGATCTTGTGGGGTTTTAGAGGAGTGCCAGATATTCCAGGCATTATTTCTTTGGATAATTTTTAGTTCGGTATCCTTTGTGAGCCAGGGTGCATGGTTGTCAAGTATGGCTAAGAATGTATTATTAAAGTGTGTAACTGCTTCATCAGGTGGTAGGTGCTTTAGGATTGACCAATTCCATAATTTTAGTAATTCTAAGAATTTATTAAGGTTTAAATTTTTGTTACTTCTTATTGTTTTGTAGGTGGGTAGATGTGGACATTCTACTTTATGCCTAATAATGTATGTTAAGAAATGATCACTTAAATCTTCAGGGAGAGTACCTGATTTGTACTTGTGGTGGGGGCTGTGAAATTGGTATCCAGTCTAGGACACTTTCTTTATTACTGGGCTTACTGATCCTAGTAGGAGTTGATATAGTTTGTGTAAACAAATGTAGGTTTACATGGGTGATTGGGGTCTCTGCTGTACAGTTGTTCCAGTCTATATTGAGGTCCACTAGAACAATGGTTTCTTGGGGATAGGTATTAGATAGCCAGTGGTGGATGCCTTCAAGGGTCCCTGAGTTATTGCCTGAGGGAATATAAACAGATACTATGTTTATACACTTGTTTTTATTTCTGCTTTGTTGAACATGGGTGGTTGTAGGTTGTCTAGAGTAACATTTAGGGTGTTTTTGTAGAGAACAGCTACCTCTCCTCCCTTTCCTGGTAGCACAGTCTAGTCTCAGTATATTATATCCTGGTGGTAAAATTTCATTATCTTGCATAGTTGGTTTTAGCCAAGTTTCAGTGAGGCAAAGTATATCGGGAGAATAGGCTGTAAGGAGGGCATGGAAGTCGTGGACCTTGTTGTTAATGCTCCTAATGTTCAAGTGGGAGACCAGTAGTGAGTTGGGGGTGTATTTAGGCTTTGTTTTATGTTTGGGATGTTAACATTAGAGTAAGTGTTGTTTAGGGATGGTGGGCCAGGGTTAGGAGGGCTGTCGCTATTGATAGTGTCAGTGTTGGGCAAACAAGCTATGAGCTTTAAAAATGTATCAGTTTTTGGTAGAATTTAGTTTCTGTGTTGACATATCTTTATATAACAGGGTGGATATTTGAGGGGGTATAAGAGGTGACATCGATGGACATAGAAGAGTAGACAGGATAGTTTGAGAGGATAGGTGTGGTGGCAAGGCATTTGGGATAGTTGAATCCTATAATGTATTGGTTTTCATAGATGGTGAGAGAGTAAAGGGTGATTAGTAGAGTTAGGTTGTAAAGTAGAGTAGATATTGTTGAGGAATTAGTAGATATGGGAGACATAATGTTGGAATAATATATTTGGTAGGTATGTAATTCAGGTTTAATAGTAGGTGTGGAGATATTTGTAGGGTCAGGGATTGAGAAAGAAATCCTGCTAATGGTTGGTGGAGGAGGGGGAGAGGGTGTGGTTGAGGGGTTATAAACTTAGAGGTAGTGGGTGTTAGAGTGTATTTAACAGTGAATAAAAGATTGAAAGTAATTCTGTTACAAATATGCAAAATAAATAAGGTATAAAATAAAGCTTGCTTAAATGCAGAAATAGAGTTTAGCAATATGTGATTAGCATCCATAGCACATGACTGTGGCTTGAAAAATAAGGAATTTGCTTAATGGACATGTTTTCCTACAGAATTAGCAAGAAAGCTGACCTCTTACAGATGTAGTAAAAATGTAAAAAACAGGATGTATGCATTTCACATTGTCAGTAAGAAAGCTAACCTGCTTCCTTAATGAATGGGCATGCTATCAACAGGAAAACAATCTGTACGTGTTTCTATCACATGACACTGTTAAGCAAGGAAGTTTGAATGGACCTGCCTTTATCAAGTCAGCAGTTGTACATGTTTCCCACAAATAGGTTTCCTTAAGAGACAATATCAGTATTGTTTTTCTACAGGATGAAAATATATTTTTCTGCAAACACCAGCAAACAGATGTTTTCATACAAAGACCAAAATAGAATACCAAGGAGAAAAACAGGATGTAAAAACACTATAACGAGACTATAGCAGATAACATTATTAGAGGCATTTGTGTAGGAACACATTTGTTCTGCTGTATTTGTGCATGTTACACCTCTCATATAATTTATGCTGAACTAGAAGTAAAAAGTGGTACAGTGTAACTAAAGCTGCAACAGTAGTCCATGCGGCTTGTTATAAAAAGTTATTTATTAGTTACTGCTCTTAAAGTGATAGAGTTTGGTGCTGCTAAGAATATATTTTCATCAGCATACATTCTGCAAGTTTCTGTGTGCAACAGACTGTAAATGCAACTATAACTAGACTTTGATTTCAGCAGAACCCAGCCAATAAGACTTAGTGTCTTAAGAAGACTTTGGTTCCAGCACAGTAAGCAGCACCTACAGTAAATTAAATTTTCAGTGGGGGTGGGTGGAAATAGGGGTCATGGAGATGTGCAGAGTGAGCCCATAGGGTGAGTGGAGAGGGGCTTAACCACACCAGAGGATTCCCTAGAGCCTGTGAGAAAAGTAAGAGGCTTTTTCTTGCCTTTTCCTTGCTTTGTAATTTTTGTCTAAGTACTGCTTTTAAAAGCTCAGAAAGCAAGTTTCAAGGTTCAATTTAGAGGGACTTATGAGTAGATTGTTGCCTTATTTAAGGGTTGGGAGATTTGGTGCTGTTGACCCAGTGTGGCTGACTTAACAGATTAGACAAAAGAAGAATGTAGTAACCTTAAATCTGCTATGCACATATCAGGTAGACCAGTGTGGCTGTTGGTTTAAAATTATGCCCTACTGGATACTGTCTTTCTAACTATGTTAGTCTTTCAGGGTGGGAGCCGTGAGAAGACTTTTTAACCTATTGATAGATATTTTTAGTGTTAGCTCATCACCATTAAAGAGTTTTATCACAAAAGATTCAACAGTGCTTGTGCCTTTAAAAAACATAGTGGCTAGGAGAAAAGCTCTATCTTTCTAGTACAGTACAATTGCACTGCCCTAGTAAAACATGCCTAACATTAATAGTACCTTGCAAAGCCCAATATCTATGATTTTCAGCAAAAAATAGTGTTCATTTATACTAGCATTTCCAAGTAGGCTTTATATGCTTCACATATAACCTCAAGGTAATGTGTCTAAAATTTCTTAAACATGACAATGATGATATTTAGTTTAAAATCCACTTGGATATATATGCTGGACACAGTGCTTTTGTTATAATCATCCTGACTCATCATGCATCCTAACTATGTGTTTAGGACCATTATGTCTTGTGAAGTACGTTATGTAACATACCCCAGCTTCCTTCACTCAGGTCATGCAACTCCATCTATCTGAAATATATTTACAGACAGAAATACTGCCTTTTACATAGGAATGCATTCTCAGGGCTACTAAAAATCACACACACATACAGGTCTCCTTGAAGTATATCTCAAGTCATTCTGAAATCAGTTTATTTGTAATTACCATGCTTAAAAAGTTCTCCTGTGGCAATGAGAATTAATAAATTAAGTTTCAGTTTTTGCATTTTTTATCCCATGGGTTTGATTCCCAGATGATAAAACAGAATGTTAACAGTGGGTAAGTCCCAACATCAAAATACACCTTAATTCATCCTGTTTATCCTTCCAAACAGGCATAAGTCAGGCCATTAGGCATTATATTGTTGAACACTACAACACGTGTCAATTGTTTGAGCAATGCACATGGCAAATGTCATTGCTATGTTTTACACCTTTAGTGCTATTTGATGTAAGCACTGCCAATGTAAATACCAAAGAATCCATGTGATTTCAATTGCATCTTTGCATACAATCTGTTACATGCCAGATTTGAACAGAGTGCCACTTCAGACATTCATTGTTAGCTTGACTTCCACAGACATGACTAGTGATGGAGAGCATGCTGCTAAATGTAGAGCACAAAGATGGGGTGTTGAGTTCAGGATTTTGGGGTACTCCTCATTAAGCACTACAGCTGTAGGCTGCTGCGGGGGGGTTATACTGGGTCTCAGTATAAGGCTGAGGTTAGGAATAGTTTGGCCAAGGCTGTCTCCACTGCAACTGACATTCCACGCACTGGGGAACAATGTCATCACCATTACAGTGACATCACCACTATAGTGACCTGTATTGTCAAAAAACATTTACTAAAAAAATAAAATAATGTGATATGCCATGGATCACATTCTCTCTCTCTTTTTTGTCCCCCCCACACCGTATCTCTTTTTTACTTTCTTGAGGAGGTTATAATTTATTAATATTCTGTTGTTTGCATACCTTGCTACTGAAAACAAAATGACCAGAAGCACAGAGAGGAAGACCAACCACTGTGTCTCAGCCACCCATGCCTCCACAGATGGCAGCATAGACGCCCAGCACTTCTGGTTCACAGCCTGTCAGTGTTGCCTCCACAAACCCTGCCCTACCTGCTCCATCTGCTTTAGGTAACTCTGCCCTGACTACAGTGGTACCCTCCAGGAGCAGTACCTGTGGAGCTGGCAGGGCTATTGGAGGATATAACAGAGAGGGCTCTCAATGCACATATCAGTAGGGTAGAAAAAGGTCCTTTGTCGGAGTGCAAAAACAATGCCACATCCAGCACTGACCAAAGCAGCTGATGCAGGAGACAGTGATGACAGTTCTGAGTGAGAGGACTAAATTCATGCTGTTCTGAAGCTGGACATGGTGCAATTCCATGATCCCCTACCTATCCCCAATTATGGAAGCCATCATTTTGTCTCCATCACAATCCCTGTCTATCTTGTGTATGTCCTGTATGTCTGTGCCTGTTTACTAACCTACCCTACCAACCTGAACCTGACATTCCTAAGCCCCTTCCCGAACATTCCACTCTATATAGAGAAATAAAGAAAATGGGCACCTGTTCCACAAAAAAAAAATTGCACCATACATAGCTCTCCTCCTATGTGTCTTTTTGATTCACTTGATTTGTTCCAATTGGCTATAGAACATTATAGATTAGTACTAAGCTGACTGCCCTTGCGACCCATTTTAAGCTTAGCCAATTACCCCTTATGAGACTCAAACCCTGCACCTTGTGTTTGTAAGGCAAACACCTTAACCATTAGGCCACCCTCCCATTCTGTTGTTGTTACCCATCCCTGCTGTGGTAAAATCTCCAAAGTCATAAAATTGTGTGTACAATACTACATTTTTGTTGTGAAGAAGTAGATAGCTATGATGCTGTCCCACCAACATCCTGCAAATTCCTGTATTCTTTCTCCTGTGTTCAACACTCTGCTTGCCACCCTGCATTTTCACCAATGTCCTATCAACCTCTTTTCACATGATTAATCAAAAAACAGATTCACACAAACACAGCAGGCACAGCCAGAAATTGCCAATGGAAAAGCCTTCACTTTATGTCCTCAGGATTTGTGAAGAGGATGGTAAAGCACACCAATGCTGAGTGACAGTAAACACTGTATAATTTCCTGTTCAAAAGGTGACTGAACTAGAAAGTCTTATGTGGCATGTTGAAATAATTTCCCTGTTTGTAGACTTATATTTTTGCATAGTGTCATGGTCTGATTGGACCTGCAGGTCAAATTATTATTTAATGACATTTCATATTCCTATCATGCAGTTAACTGCAAATGTCTGTATTTCTCTCTCCATTTACAACATTTCATTAACATACTGTTCAGACAGTGCAGTAAGAGACATCATTTGCAAAAACAATGCAGTACCAACAGGAAGCCTTAGTAAGTCAGCCTTATCCTGCTTATGTCTTGATGTTGGTTGCATCTCCTGCCCCTTTTTGCTCCCTGTAGTAAACACGTTATTGTACAGAGCATGACAGAGTAATAATGATGTAATAAGTAAAAGTAACACACCGTACAGACGGGCCTACATGTCTTACTAAACGCAGCGTTGTTATTCCTCTCTCCATATGTCTCTCTCTCTCTGTTCCCTCTTCTGCTTTAGTAAGTTGTCACTGTCCTTCACCTGTATTATTTAAATGGTGTGAATTAGGAATTCCTTTGTGATCTGATGAGATAATATTTACATGTATAGACAGATTTTTGAAAACTTTCAAGGGTCCTAATCCAGGCATTAGGTAACTGTCACGGACTGTGTTTAGTACACTATTTTATGTGTAGCTGTTGCCTACATACTATTATAAGTCACTATTATCCTGCTCCTGTCCTAACCTACTTGGTCCCTGCCTCCCTCTCCAACTGTTTATGTATCGTCTCCCTTCCGTGTCATTAGACTTCCTCTCCTGCATTTACACAATGTCTGGTACCAAGCACCAGTTGCAACTGAGGCTAAATGGAAGTACACAGCTTATGGCAAAATCTTTTGAGTTTTTGCCATTAGCTGCATTACTGTGTTGCACTTTGCACTGCTGCAATTAGCTGTGTATAGTCTGGTTAATCTAATTTTCATAGGTGTGTACTAGGCTAATGGCCCTGGAGTCTTTACAAGCCTAGCCCAAAGAAGTACCCTGACATCATGCTGCCCGATATTAGTTACCAGTGCCTCTATCAAGTAGAGCCACTGGAGTGATCCCCGGGGTGAAGTTTCTGTTTCCCATCCAATCATCAATATTTCTCTTGAAGAGGGCCAGTGAGGTGCTCTACTTGACATGTATGGGAAGTCTATTCCAGAGCATGGGTAGTCTCTGTGTTATGAACCTGTTCCTCCAGCATGTTCATGTCATTGTTGATTGTGGTAATGAGGTTGAGGTCTCTGGAGCGTGTGGTATGGAGGATTGGGATTTCTTTAGATGTAGCATTTCTAACAGTGCTGGATCAGACATGGCTTTGTAAGTCAAGCAGAGATTGCCTCTTAGTAGACGATATGAGATTGAGAATAGCTGGAGTTTTTTGAGGCTGTCCATGTAGGATATGTGTTTAAGGAGGATCCTCTTCATGAGGTACTTTTGTGGCCTTTCCAGCTATTGTATGGGTCTAGTGAGGTACAGGTCAAATATGGCATTATACTCGATGATTGGTCTAATGAGGGAAGAGTAGAGAGAGAGAGAGATGATGACCTCTTTCTTCCTGGATGCAAAACCCTTGGTAATAAGATGTGCCACATAGAAGGACTTTCTGGCCACAGTGGCAATGTGGTGGTCGAAGGAGATGTTGCTGTCAACCTGTGTCCCAAGATCTCTTATAACACCTTCAGTGTTCAGTGGGCTCCCATTGATGTGGTAATTAGTGGGAACTGAGTTTTTTCCCAAAAGGGGATGATGATGCATTTTTTGGCATTAAGCTTAAGGTCATGGTTTCAACACCAGTCATTGGTCTCAATGAGGCCTTTCTGTAGGATGTCTACATCACTTGGGGAGTTAATAATGGCTCCCAGTTTGCACTCGTCTGTGAACTTGGTCAGCCGGAATCCCTCCGTGTTGGCCTGGACTTCTGAGAAGTAGATGCCAAACAGAAGAGGACCCAGGACCAATCCCTGTGGGACTCCACTCATGACTAGTGGGCAGTCTGACTTGGAGTCCACTACTTTCACACTGTGGTTTCTAGCTGTGAACCAGTTTGTAACCCCACCTAGTGATATAGGGGCTGATGCCTAGTTTGGTGAGATTATCAATAATTCCTGAGTGGGGAATGGTATCAAAGGTGTTGGCCAGCTCAAGGTAGGGTGTATATACTGCCTTGCCCTCATCCACAGCTCTGGTGACTGACTCAGAAAAGTAAACCAGGTTGAGCAGGCATGATCTACCTTTCACACAACCAGATTACATGGAATCTAGAGTTTGGAGATTCCCTATATCCTTGTTAATTAGGTCCATGATAATGCTCTCCATAGCCTTACATATCAGACTCATCAGGTTAATGGTGCGATAATTCCTAGGGTCTGTAGTTGCTCCCCTTTATGGAGAGGGATGAGTGTAGCAGTGTGCCATTCAGTAGGGACAAAGCCTGAAGTGAGGCTGTGATTAAACAGGGCACACAGATGTGGTGCCAGTTCACTTTGTAGTTCATATAGAACACATCCAGGAATATTGTCGGGTCCCATGGAAGCTGTATTCTTGGCCTTGGACAATGCTGCTTTAACCTGTGCTGTAGTAATGCTTGGAGCCTGGCATTCCTCCGGTATTGTGATTGGTCCATTGGGGAGAGAGAGGGGTAAAGTTGGCACTGAATCTGTCAGCCAGTATGTTGGCAATATCTGTTGGCTCAGTATACGAGGTACCATTGTACAGTAACTCAGGGCAAACCTGGGAATTGGTGTGGAGATTCTTGATATAACTATAGAAGGCTTTGTGGTTGATTTTTGTCTCTGCCGCAATTTTGCCTTCATAGCTGACTTTAGAGGTTTTGATGAGGGATCTCAACTTTTTGTTGAGGCTAATAAGGGAGCTCTTCCAATCTTGGGACTTTCACCTTTTTCTGCAACAGTTTCTTCCTTCTGTTGTAGAGTTTATTAATGGTAGGGGACTACCAGATTGGCTTCCTTTTTTTGGAGAAGAGCATCTTGGTTCTGTTGAGTATGGCTAGTTCCATGCATTTATGTACATGTTTGTACAGTGCATTGGTGTATGATTCGACAATCATGCATCTATTTTCCATTGGCATGGGTGCTGTGAACTTAGCCAACTCTGTTTTAGGAGCCCAAAGTCAGCTTTGGAGAAGTTTTGCATGGTGGTTACGTTTGCAGGGGTTGTGGATGAGATGTGGATTTCCATGGTGATTAGTTTGTGGTCAGATCTAACCAGGGGGGATTGACTTTTGGTGTAGAGTAGTGGTTGCCCATGTTTGTAATAACCAGGTCAAGGATGTTGCTTCCTCTAGTGGGGGTAAGAATGAGCTGGTCCAGGGCATTGGAACTGATGAATTCCAAGAAGCAATGAGCCAGTGTATTGGTGCATGAGTAGTTTTCCCAGTTGATGAATGGGTAGTTGAAGTCACCTAGTATGTGAGTGTTGGGTTGGACCCTAATAGCTTCCAGGGTGCTTAGGAAAATGGAGTGAGAGTCTTGGGACATGGTTGAGGACCTATAGCAGGCTACAACCTGAATTGCTATCTTACCCAGTGTTAGTTGTACCTGAAGTATCTCAGATGCGTTACGCTGGGTTACTAGTCTGAAGGTGTGCATATCCCTTATAATATGGAGACACCACCACCTTTGGAGCTTCAGTCCATGTTCTGTGGCCAAAAGGTGTGGAATGAGTTGTAGCCTGGTAGCACAGGGGTGCTTTCTGCTGCTTTAAACCAGGTCTCCGTTACAGCACAAATATCGATGTTCTCCATTTTGAGGAGTGCTTCCAGCAACTGCATCTTGAGATTTAGACTTGTAGCATTGAGAAGCATGATCCTCAGATTGCATTTATTTATAGCTGTTATGGTGGTAATTTGGTCTTTGGAACATCACCTAAAAAAGGCACTATAGGGGTGGCAAAAGCCTTAGCCAGTATCTGGAAATCCAGATGTGAAAGATGCAGGCCATCTCTGGCAAAGTATTGAGGTCTGTCAATCATGTCATCCCAAGCAGACAGATACTGGATCCCCTTAGAAAGACACCAGAAACGTAGGTAGTTGTTGAAGTCAATCATTTTCTGCTTGTACTGTGGTATCATTCTGGGTGATGGTAGGATGCTGCTCAGGGCTAGGGTCATACCTGCCTGGGCCACATAATCCGAGAGCTCCTCCATGTCTCTTTTCATGTAGTCCAGGGAGGTGTCTTTCAGGTCATTCACACCCACATGGACAATGACAGAGTCATACTTGTACTTGTTGTGGAGTGACCTGGGTCTGTGTGCATGTTATTTGTGGGATTCTGGCAGCTGATAGACAGCTGACTGTTACCTTCTCCTTATTCAACCTAGTGAGTGGGACATCAGTGTGCCTCACTATCGAGTCACCTACGATTAGTGTATTGGGCAAGCTGTTTTGCCTTAGGGGCTATGGTTGAGGGGTACACTGTGCAGGTGAGCTATGTGTCTTGTGGTTTGTGCTGTGTTGTGGTGGTCATGTGCATCTCTGCCTTGGAGGTCTCTGCTGTTTGGATAGATTTCTATTGAGAGCCTCCATGAAGGTAGGTGTGTGGTTTGAGTTTTTATGTGAGAGCTGTGATGGTGGGTGTTCTGGAGGTCTATCTGTTACATGTGATGTGGTGCAGGTGTTGATCTTCTCCTCTTGTCCAGCTATTCTGATCTTTGCTTGAAAGTCCATGGCTTCCAATTTGGATATATAAGTGCATCTCCCACAAGTCTGAGTGTTGGGAGGTAAGAGGAGAGGGTTGTCTGTGTACATGAGGCAGTTGCTACACTGCCTCAGAATGCCCAAGTTCACCAGGTTAATAGGAGAAAGCACAGGGAACTGACTTTTACACATGCCAGGAGGGATGGTCATTATTACTAAGTACTGGAGCTGTTTCCTTATATATTCCTTTTACAGAAACAATGTCACTCAAGGTGTCTAAGTCTGTACAGAGCACTGACAAACACTTGATGAGAAACTAATACGTAGACCTGAAAATTTAAGGATGAAGTATTTAGGCAAATATTTTGAAGTTAGAAAGAAATCAAGCAGTACTTACTGAAAAATAAAGAATTAGCTTGAAGAGCTGAATGCACGCCTTACAGTTGTCAAAAGGGAAATAAAGATGAATACATACATTCTTATTTTCTGTAATCTGCTGTCACATGGGAACTTTGTGAAGTATGACTTCCTACATGGTGTGTTTAGATAATAATCCGGTATTAATTGTGTTCTTTGAATGCTCTCAAGATTCAAATCTAGATGTATGCAAAAATGTTTTGGAATGTTTTCTATGACTTCGCTGTCTGCAAATGTTGGCTACACCTTTCCTTAACACACCATTATCCTGCTGTATATTAATGTACCTGCTGTCTATTGTGAAGCCTGTCTTGTACAGACCTTGGCTAAATAATTATGAAGATAAAGCAACCAGTAACAGAACAGACGTGCATAAAAGACACATTTACTAATGTGTTATCAGGTCTGTATGTGTATTCCTGTCACCAGATGTCCACCTCTTCCCACAATGTCTGTGTCCTCCAATAAACCTCTTTGATTCCAAAATGTTTCCACAAGCCATGTTTCTACCAGAAACAGCATGTTTGTTCACTTATATGTTTCATGGTCATATCTCTTAACTGTCCAGATTTTTACAGAATGTCTAGATTTTTGCCACATATTTTTGATCTGTTCATCATAACATTTGCAGTTTTACAGAAGATAATTTGAGTAGTAATATCACTAAATAATGATATATATTTGAATTTCAGACTTCACATCCTTCAGAAAATGTATGTTAACTCAGCACCTTTTATTCTAGCAACTTTCTATGTTTTTAGAGCAATATTGTCCTATGCACACGTGCATTTGTCTCAAAACCTGTAATGCATAATACACGCTGTTCCAAACAGTGGATTTTTAACAATTACAGCTGTGTATTTTCACATTATTAACATCAGATCTCTCCTGTAACACTTGTGAGCAATATTGGGCTCTCTAGATCAGTAGGAGGTTGGATGCTCACCAGGGGAAGTTTTTTGCATGCTTGCGCATGTCTGTGTGTGTTTGTGTGTGTGTGTGTGTGTGTGTGTGTGTGTGTGTGTGTGTGTGTGTGTGTGTAATACTTGGTGCTGTGTCCACTTCCACTGAGAATACTTTTAACTTTGTGCACAGCTCCCTTATCAAACTTTTAACAGAAACATCCTCTGTGCACTACTCTGATGAGGTCATCCTGTCAAAAGTGCACTCTCTCCCCTTACAGTTAGACTTGTCCTGTGACAGTTTCACCTAATACTGTGGTTTCAAGATTCTGGAAATAAATAGATGAGAGGTTCATTGCTTAGTAAGGGAAACTTGTGTATGTGCATGTCTCTAATGCTTGGTGCTGTAACCAATTCCCCTGATAAGAACACATCTAACTTTACACCCAGCTCCCTTATCCCGCTTTTAACAGAAGCAACACACTGATGAAGTCATCTTGTCAAGAGTCACTCTCTCCTCTTAAGACAATAAATATCCAATCAACATTGTTATTTTGGAATAAAAGAGTAATTTGGAATAAAGGATTGGATTTTATTAAATGTTTGGTTCATCCATTTTGACTGCTGTGTTATCTGTTTATTGTTTTAGGTGCTTTTGGTACCGCTACACTCTTGTTTTTTTTATTTCTTTTTTCTTTTTAGTTTACTCTCCTCTTAAGAGTCAGACTTTTCCTCTGCTAGTTGTAACCAATACTGTGCTCTCTAGATTGTTTAACTAGATAGGTAGGAGGTTTGATACTCAAGGTGAGGATCTTGTGTGTGATCAGGGGGTGTATAGAGTCAAGTGAACATATCCTCCAACACAGCTGTACTCATTCAACTTCTACTTTAGAGAAACATTTTAAACTACTAGATGGCCCCACCATCCCCTTATCCCACCTTTCACAACCACATCTTCTCTGCAATGCAATGATGAGGTTATTCTTCCTAAAGTGCAGTCTCACACTATGGATATCAGACTGATGTTTTCATGTGGTGATCTTTAAAATGTGTAACTACTTAGGTAGGCAGTTCAAATACAGCATTGACTACAAAGTCTTGGTAGAGCTCATAATACATTAAAGTGCTTTCACTCACATTTGCAGTGTGTAACATTTCACTAAAATGAGCCATAGTCCAACATGAATGCATTGATTTTTAACAATAGCAGTGTTTCTACAACAAAGTGGTGATGTCATCCCCTCAAAGATGCTGTATGTCTCACTTGTAGTCAGACTTCTACTGTGATGCATGTGTTTAATGAAATGGTCTGTCGATTATGTAACTAGCTAAGTAGAATGCTCAAATCTCACTTGTAAACTTGTCTGTGTGGGACTGGAGAATCAGATATGTAAAACTCCCACAACATCTGACATTAATCCATGTCTGTATGGGCAGATGTTTAGATGGGTAGAAGAGTCCCTCATTCCCTTATCTCACTTTTCATAAAAACATCTCCTCTGCAACATGCTAATGAAGTCATTCTTCATAAAGTGCAGTCTCACACTTTAAAAGTCAGACTTTGTATCTGGCACTTGTGGTTTTTACACTGTTCTCTAGAATATGGAGATGGATAGATAGGAGACTCAAATACAGCAGTAATTACCGTGTGTGTGTGTGTGTGTGTGTGTGTGTGTGTGTGTGTGTGTGTGTGTGTGTGTGTGTGTGTGTGTGTGTGTGTGTGTGTGTGTGTGTGTGTGCGTGACTGTAAATGGATTCAGGACTGTTTTTATTTATGTGCATAAGTCAAGTATTGTCATTGAGATTAATTATGATTACATCAATATAGCAGTATTTACATGTTTCTTTGAGACTTTAGCACGTTCGCTTGCAGTATCTGACTAAAATTTTCACATTTACACAGTACAACCAATGTTATTTGTGTAGAATTCCCCCAGTTCACTTCCACTCCTTCAGAATTCTTTTACTGTACTTGCCCTTAGTTTTTCTGGGCTACATCATATGCTTGTAGCTTACGCTTGCCTACAGGCAAGCTGATTTGTTTATATTCGGTGCTCATGCATACAAGCACTTATTCATGGCTACTAACACTATTGCTGGCCAAGAAAAGGTGTTTGCAGCAATATAGGCACAATGTGTAGCATGCATATTTGAATGCAGCTGCTGCTCATTGCACTAACGCAATTATATTGTGTAGGCTTAGCGCAAAGCCTACATGATTGCTAATTAATCCTAGGAATTGTCTGTCTCATTGAAGTCAGGACTTCTGCATTGGTTCCATGGCACAGAGAGAGAAAATCTTCTAAATTTTACTTTTTATTTGTTAATCAAGTAACAGAACTGGTCTTCATACAGTTTAGCAATTGCATAACTTATTTCAAATGATTAACCCTACAATGTGCAAGCATAATTAGAGCTGGAGCACAGTATGACATAACTGCCCCTTCCCTCTCATGAATATTAATAACATAAATATGGCTTTCTGCATTTAGTTTTCTGCATTTGGAAGCAATCTTTAAAAGTAAATATTTTTTTAAAGGCTGCAAAATCCAGTTTTCTTTTTACACAAGATAAGTAGCGTTTACATGCATAAAGGTGATCTAAACTAAAGGATAGAAAGTGAAGTTATCACGCAAATTTATGACTTATTTGATGGAATAATTAGATTCTTCACAGGGTACCTATCTCATTTTATTGCTAAACTCTATTAAATTGATACATGTTTGAACAAACAAGATTTAATATTTGACATCTGACATTTGAAACATTTGAAATAATATTCACTATGTTCTCTTTGGAAAATAGCTACATGTTAGACCCTGTGTGTTTTGTATTCTGCTAATATTTTATTCAGTATAACGACAAAGACATGGAAAAAGGAGAACTTCCCCCAATTGCATATGTACATTTGTTATAATAATAACAGATTTGAGGAGGAAGCTGTTAGATATCGATAAACATGTTATTATTTTCTTTGAGTATATAATGTACATCTCATTAAATTGATTTTAAACATATTTTTCAAACTAAAGATATATGCTTGCAGTTTGCAGTCTAATAATAGCCTTGCCTATTTAACTAAAAGTAATGCTGAGTTTGAACATGCAGACAAATGACTGTTTCTAGGTAAATAATGCTGTTCTGTGCTGGCAGGACTGCTTTTGAACAGGTTTACACTGGGTACAATGTATGTGGAAATTTGTCTAGTAACACAGAAGTGACAAAGAGAAGTAAAAAGAGTTAACACATGATAAAAATCGTAGGTTCCTTCCATCTGCCTGCTAAAAGAGAGAGCATGGGCAGATAGCCTAGTATGAACCTATGAACCTATGAACCTATGTGATAAGACCCATATAAAATAATATCCTGCATTAGGGCACTGCTTTATGGTAATGGCTTGAAAGCAGTTAAGTATGCAGTGATTGTTAGATTAGTCGAAGAATTACATCGTAGTACAGCATTGCATATGTTTGTAGTTCGCCCTATTTTTATTTTATTTATTTATTTATTTATCATTTGTTGACCAGGAAAGTCCGACTATGACAGAGCCTGTTTTTGGCAGAGGTCCAGCAAGAAACACTCCACACACATGACTTGGGAATGTGGGAGAAAACCGGGGTACTTGGGGGAAACTAACACAAATGCAGGGAGGACATGCAGACTCCACACAGAAGGCACCCCAGCTGAGAATCAAACTGGAAAACCTCTTGGTGGGAGGAGACAACCTTAACTGCTGCACCACAGTGCCTTTTTTGCACTTGTAGCTGAGAGTGCAATGTTTCATCTAGAAAGGGCTTCCCATCATGCCTCCTGGCATTTAGTTTCTGGGTATTTGTACATTCACTAGCTTTATGAATGAAAGCCTTGGTTTTATTTCATTATCAAGTGTGCAATAAGGCCTCTTTATTTTTTCAGTGGGTCCTGGACAGCAAGATGACATAAGGTTGACATCAATTCAACTAATTTGGCTAGCGATGATGACAATGTGCAAGCAGCTTGATCCAGTAACAGAGTAGCATTGTCTGAGACACTCTGGGAAGAGGGAACATCCACATGAGGAAGTACAAAATCCCCTGTAGTGCTATCTATTGAGTACATGACCTAATGGGAGCCTGATGTACACTTGTAACAGGGAGTCCCTCACTGGTTTCTTCTGTGTCCCTACCAGATACAGCACCTGATATGCACACTTCCCCTGATTTGGGTATGCCTAATATAGCAGACAGAAAAGATTTTAATGCTATCATGGCTACCTTACTGTCCCTGATATGGCTGAATCATCAAAATCAACCAGCAGAAATACAGGTCAGAGACAAAGGCACAGATGGCTGCTATGCACAACAATGTGGAGCTGGTGAGTGTGTTACATAGCATTACTGAGGACATGCATCAACTATGCAATAAGCTAGAGGATTGACACAATGAGAATTTAGTTATTTTGAGGTCATTGGTGGTAAACATGCCCCTGTAGGTGCAACCATGTCACACATTATGACTGCATCCAGTTTTCCTTTGCTACCCATGTGGTCACTGGTCATGGGAGGGGCTGGACACAAGGTAAACATTCATGGGGTATGCCACATCAAAAGACTCAGACCTCTGCATGTGAATGTGCACACACACACACACACACACACACACACACACACACACACACACACACACACACACACACACACACACACACACACACACACACACACACGCACACGCCCACTGTCAGTGTCACATGCTGGCAGAGTGTGGCAGACTGACATTCTGCCTTGCAGACTGGTCATAGGTGGTGATATTTGTCAGTCTCTCTCAGACCCATAGTTCTGACTACATCCATGTCATGGGACAGATCCATCTTCAGTGCAGCACAGTGGTTACCAGTGGATTCCACTGACAGACACATATTGACACCACAGTCTTGTCATTGAATGATGTCATCCCTGACAACCACCATAGTAGATGCCATGGATGAGAATAACAGCCACATCTTAGCACCAGAACCCTTTCACTGGAGAATAGGATGCCTCATAACCCACAGTCACCCAGACTATAAAACTAGCAACATCACTTCCTGTTGCTCTATGCACACTGTAGTCTCATTGGGTTCTGCAGCAGTGCATATGATGATGACTGTGCCCTGTCTTCTCCCTAAGTTGCATGGGTATGTTGATGTCTGATGCACACTGTGACCTGATCATGCACAGCCTTGCATAATCTAAGTGCATTAGAGCATGCATCATATTCTCAGTTGTCTGTGTCATGGTGTTCCAGTGGTGTAGTGTACTGCACCTGATGCTGTTTGGGCTGTGCCTCTTCTGCTGCATTGTGTTTCTCTGTATCTCCTCCATGCCCTGCTACTGCTGCTGTATTGTATACATCTTTTCCTGCTCTGCTGTTATCCCTCTCTAATGCCTGGTTTCATAAGACCATGTTGTGCAGAATGATGCACACACTACAAATGTTCTACTGCATGTGAGGACTGTTCTGTAGTTTCCCACCAGCGGTGTCCAAATGGTCAAAATTTACCCTTCAGAAAGTATGCATACATATTCTATGTTTCTAGTTTTAGCATGAGTCATGATGCATGCCATTTATTCAGTATTCATGTGTGTTGCAAAAGGATTTATCATCCATGACTCAAGGGTATAGCTACAACTGTCTGCAACATGCACAAGACAAATTATATGTAATTTGATCAGAGCATGCATACTATCTGACTGCATAATCCACTCTATCTACAATGTGTGTGCACCTACTAACCAGATACTTCTTTGGGAAGTTCACTCCCAAGAATAGTTGGTATAGGTTTCACATGTGCCAAATGTATGAATTATATGAACTGTCCAGGCAGTGTACGAACACATTATAGACAATACCTTGGACAGTGCAGGCACTTGGCAGTTCATGGAATGGAATCCATTTCTATGTAAAGTACCTCTGTGAATTTGGACCAAGTAGGAACTTCATAGCAAAATGAGTACAATTTATGGCAACCAGAACATCAGGGAAGCAAGCAATCTCATCACATGGTGCCATTTGTCTCCACTTTGTGTCCTTGGGAACAAGATATTTTCTTCCACATGCTACAGCCTAATGTTAACAAATCATTTATGTATTCATAATAAGCCAGAAGTTACATCTAACGTGTTCTCTGTAGGTTATTGAGAGGTCCCTATAGCTAGGGTGTTTTGGCCATAGGAATGGGCATACCTGTAAATATCCCTCAGTTCTGGCCATGGGTAATACAGTGTGACTTAGTTTGGCAGTATATCTCTGATCACTCTGAAGCAATCACTTATTTGCTAGTTTGTCAGATGTTGACATGTGAACCATTACCTTATCTTTATTGGCAGCGTCAGATGAGACATGAAGCATTATCAGCACTGGCTCTGGTGGTGACTATCAGCATTCACTACATTGCTGCATTTAACATGGCTCCCATCATATACTCTGTAAATCAAGGCATTTTGATTGGTTGGGCTCAGGTGTACAACCTCTATCATTTTATGTGTATTTCAATTTGTCCCCTATCTTATTTATTTATTTTATTTTGCTAACCAAGTGGATGGATGGGTACAAAGGTCTTTTCAGCCATGACCTGGACCATGAAGGAAAGACAAAACATAAAGAACCTATTATAAACAACAATCATCAAAGCCTAGATATTACAGTAGAAAGAAGTATATACATAAAAATATGGAAAAGTAAGCCACAGTCTAATGTATAATACAAAATGTTATGACAATGAAACCTATTAATAAAAAAGAAGTAAATAGACAAAGCAAAATCAAGTCAATAGCTAACAGACCAAACTAAAGCTACTACCAAGCTAAAGTACAATATGTAGGTATAAATCCAATGATGATAAGGAGTCTCCCAGTCAACAGACAAAATATTGCACCAATAAATTAGCCCTAAAAGAGGCATCTGCATTGGTTGCAATCATTACATACTGATGAATTTGTTCACTCTACATGAGGGTTAATGCAATCTAGCAAGAACCTGAAACAGTTACACTTGTTTTCCACAAATATTAGCCGCATGGATGTTTCCAAATAAGCAAGTAGCAAGTTGAAGGGGGTTAGTTTGCTACAGGTTGAAGGTTTGTGAATCGGGGAGTTTGTTTAGAGAGTTTAAAAAGAGTAGGAAGAAAAAGAGCTAGGCATAGACATGATGGGGAGGCATGCAGTCTGTTGGATCCCATCCCCATCTTTCATCTTAGTGATCCATTTGATCTGTTGATGGAGATGTTGATTGTTAAAGAGTTGATCGAAAAGAGAGATTGTTATCAATTAGATTCCAAGCAGTTGAGTTGTTAGACATGAGTTGTGATAGCATATGATGGGGGACAGGAAGAAACAAGTGGGTGAGGGGGGAGAGGAGAAGTTTAGTTTTTAAAGAAGGAGGAGGAGTGCATCGCCTAGTAAACCATGTTTCTGTGTGTACTGTGTATAATTTAGTGTGTGATTAGGTCAGAAGGCCAGGTTGCTGAACAAATAATTGTGGAGTACCGAGTCGCCAGCGAATACAGGTGGCTGGACCAAGAATAAGAGAAAGGATTATTAAGATAAAGAGAGAGAGGCCAAGAATAGAGCCCTGAGGGACTCCAAATAGAAATGCACAAGGAGGAGGATGTGGTGTCCCAAAGAACGGCTTGTTTTGTCTGTTGCAGAGATATGATGAAAAAACCATTTGTATGGGAGTTTATCAAATGAGAGGGATTTCAGAATATTAATTAAAGAAGAGTGGTGCTCAGCTGCAGTTTGGAGCAGTTAAATGGCTAGTAAAATGCAGTTAGATCTATGTAATATATAGCCAGTGTGTAAGGAGAATAATCTCCTAGCAGGATAATAACCCTTAGATCACACAATTACCAAATGATAAGTAAAATGCAGTTAGTAGAGATAGAGATAGAAGCCTTATGGTAGTCATCTAGTATACTAGTATCTAGAATCAAATAGATAATCAATGGTAGATAAAAATATTTTGAGTTTAAAGTAGTACAGCAGAAGTCTGAGATTAACTGAGAAATCTAAACAGCCTAAGCTGACACACAGTTACCTTAAGGGCGTGTTGTCTCTAGGCTGTTGTCTCTAGGCTCTATTGAAGGGCAGACATTTATCTAATGCCCTGATATACCTCCCAACCTCTTAGAGCAAGAAATCTGGACAAAGGGCCAAAAATAGGGACAATTTTTAAATATTGCTCTTACAAACTTAGAAAGTTGATAGATTAAAAGGTTTTGCATTAGCATGAATTTTCCGAAGGGTATGAAGTCTGAAACTCAAATGTCTGTCATTATTTTTTAACATTCAGTCTTTTATGATTTGCCACTAACTTGCTAGAAAAACAGAATTTTATGAAAAATGGACCAAACATATGAGGCAAAAATCTAGACATTCTGCGAAAATCTGTACAGTTGAGAGGTATGGCCAATGTCTGCAGGTATCTCTTTCCATAAGGGATTTTCAGGCAATAACTTTGCAAAGGCACTTTCACATGTTGTAAGAGTGAAGGGAGGCCTCTTTAATAGCATACCCTCATTATTTCTGAGTGAATACACCTGTTCTCAAAAGTGCAGTCTGCTAAGTAATGGCAGGCCATAAATCTGATTCAACAGCTTATAAGCCCTTGGACCAGATAGTCAATACACCAACCAGGGGTGCAACCATACTGGATCTGTTCCTCACTAATAAGGGAGAGTGATGCACACCCCTAACATAATGCCTCCCCTGGTAAGGTCAGACCACAAAATGGTCTCCTTTGAAGTAAAAATAACACCTGGACCCCCAGCTAAACCTGGAATATTCAGGAACTATACTAAGGCGAATCTCCTGCTATTACATGAGAATGTGGCAAAATTTCAAGCCCTCATAAACCCTGAGAACACTGCTGCCCTTGCAGAACTGTTCACAGAAACCCTGTACATGCATGTAAATAGCTGCACAGAGGCAACTGTACCCACCATGAAGAAGTACAGAACTAACTCAAAAAACAAGCCACCCTGGTGGAATCACAAAATCAGTAGGCTGTATAACAGAAAGAAGAAAATCATGGCAAAAATTAGAAGGTGGAGCAGCCAGCAGGATAAAAGCACTTTCATCAAACTAAACAAACAAAAGGATAAATAAAGTCTACCAAAGCCAAATTTGAGATAAGCTGGCCTCCCAGGCCAAGGACATACACAAAGCATTCTTTAGCTATGTCCGCAACCTCAAAGGCAATATTGTGTGTAGAGCTCATTGTAAATGGAGCCACCTATACTAAGCCAGAAGACATAGCAAACCTCCTGGCTGTTAAATTCGGCTCCAACTTTACCCCTCGCTCCCCCTCAGCCTTTCCTCAGGAAATATCATCAACTATAAATCCCCCTACTATAACTAGGGAACAGGTCCTTAATGCTCTCTCTAAGAACAAGAACACTGCATCAATGGGCCCAGACAATATCCCAGAATGCCTTCTAAATACCATGAAACATGATCTATCAGGGCCTCTGGAATTACTATTTAACTGTAGTCTCCAAACAGGTTTCATGCCTCATGAATGGAGAAAAGCAAAAGTCATCCCTCTGTACAAAGGTGGGCCATCTACAGACCCTGGAAACCACAGACCCATAAGTATCACTAGTGTTATATGTAAAGCCATGGAAAGAATTATCATAGAGATGATCAACAGAGAAATAGTAAACCTCCAGACACTGGACCCAACCCAGTTTGTTTTTTTCAAGGGAAGATCATGCCTACTCAACCTTGTGGACTTCTTTGATAAGGTCACCAAAGCAATGGATGAGGGCAAAATCATTCATACTGCCTACCTTGACCTGGCCAAGGCATTTGACACAATACCCCACTTGAGCATTGTTGACAAACTCAAGAAGTTAGGTGCAAACATATATGTCACCCAGTGGATAGCCAACTGGCTCACAGATAGGACTCAGGAAGTTAAAATTGGGAAGTCTACCTCTACAAAGAGGCCAGTCACAAGTATAGCCCCTCAGTGATCAGTCCTTGGACTGCTTCTTTTTGGCATTTACTTCTCAGAAGCCAACGCCAATGTCAGTGGTCTCTGGCTGACTAAATATGCAGATGATTGTAAATTAGGAGCTGTCATTGTATCTCACATTGAAACAAATGTTCTCCAGGAGGGGTTGACACAAACAAATAACTGGTTTCAGTGCCATGGACTAAAACTAAATGTCAAGAAATGCATAATAGTATCCTTTGTGAAGTCATCCATCCCTGGTAATTATCATATTAGCAACACATCCCTTAGAGTTGACCCAGTAGTCAGGGACTTAGGGACACACATAGACAGTAATCTGGCCTTTGACTATCATGTGTCTACAGTGGTGAGGAAATCATTATATATTGTGCAACTTAATAAACAAAGGTATGGCATTTAAGTCCAAGGAAGTCATTGTTCAACTGTATTTGGCATTCATCAGACCTATTATTGGGTACAATGCTCCCTTTGGTATGTACCTAATCAGTCATATCCAACAATTGTAATGTCCATGGATGTTCCTCACTAAAAGAATACAGGGTGTAAGTAAAATGTCCTAATCAGACTGCCTCAAGGCCCTATCCCTGTATTCTGTCTCCTACAGGCTTTTGAGGAGAGATCTATGCTTGGCATACAGGGCATTGTCAGATCCCACTGTGGTGGACCTCCTGCATATCCACAAAACAAAGAGCACCAGAATTACCCATTCTAAAGACTTAAACCTTGCCTATGTTACAAATAGGACCTGCTGGAGAGACAGGTATATATCCCAGAGACTACCACGTCTATGGAACAAGCTCCCCATCCATGTGAAGCAGAGTTCCTCCATAACCCAGTTCACGTGCAGCTTGGACAATTGGATGGTAAAACTGGAAATTCATCCCTGGTTTGGCACCTATGTCTCTAATGGACACAGGTAACCTGTAAATGGCTCATCTTCCAGGCCCATGCTTAACACTTATCAAGGGTATCAGAACTTGGCAGAGATTTATGATGCAAGGCTAGGCTTAAAAAGGCCCTTCTGGTCATTATCCTAGTAAACACTTATGAACCTGTAAGTTAAGGTGTTAAGTAACAAGGTTACCTCTTAGCTTCTCAGCTCCAGTATTCATGCATTTAAATCTTAATTAGCATTCTTCTCTGGCCATGATACACTTTACCTGTGTTTTTCAGTCAGTATAACTTCTCCACCTGCCTCCTCCCTGCTCTCTTTCTCTGTCATTATATATGTGAGAGTGTGTGGCTGTGTGTATGTATGTACATATATTTGTATGTACACACATACACAAACACCCCCACCATGTACATATATATATATATATATATATATATATATATATATATATATATATATATATATATATGTAGTCTTTTAAAGACAATGGTTGGAATATCAACATTCTAAAGGTCGACAAATTAATGTCAACAGGAAAGCATTGATGCGCTTCTGCACATGCTCTGAGGATAAACCTTGGAGCAGCAAAATAAACATAATTTTTGCAGGAAGGACGCTTCCCTGCACATCTCCACTATGTATTCCTACATCCATCCTTACACAACCCCTTTCCCAATTTTTGAACATGGGGTCGAGATGTCACTTCGACAGTGACAATCATCTAGAGCCAAGGTTTGCACCACCAGATGGCTAACCCTGCCATGGCTGTTCTTCCACACCACATTCTCACATGCACACTCATACCTATGACCACTTTAGAGTGTCCAATCCACTCACTGTATGTCTCTGGAATGTGGGAGGAAACCTGAGCATCTAGAGGAAACCCATGCAAATGCCTGGAGGACATGCAGACTCGACACATAAGACACCCCAGCACATCCCACATTCCCTCCTAATTACACATACTAACTCTAATATTGAGTAATACTGAGGAAAGAGCATATTGTCAAACCCCCAATGTTGTGTAATTTCACACGTCTAAAGGATGATATTTCCATCTCTCCATACATTCTTTTAACCTACCTACACCCCATACAGTCACCTATCTGCTGCAACCTACCTGTAAAACATTAAACAAATTCAACAACATTACGCTTGCACATACAAGCACTCAGTTTGTTCACAAAATGGATCTTGAACCTTTTAAATTAGATAGATAGATAGATTGATTGATTGACTGATTGATTGATTGATTGATTGACAGATAAATAAATTTGTATGTGGCATCTTGCCAGTTGTTCACACCTTCAAGTATCTGAACAATGATATTCTGGCAAAACAGTTTGAAAAGTCAGTTTTTGAATTTTGCCTGGTACTTCTAGGTGTGAGATTGCTGTAAAGCACAGACCAAGAGGAGGAATTTCCATTTTACCCATTGTAGTACAATCTCTGAGCTGGTATATATAAGTTGTAGAGGGTATTGGGAGTATGGGTGATGGGGTCCTTGTCCACCTACACATGACATTTTTTTCTTTCTTATTTTTTATTTTATTTATTTTTGAATATTTTGTATTCAATATTTTTTCTATGCTATGTAAATAAATATTTACATATATGTGCATTATAAGTGATCGTTCACTTTTGCTTTCCATGTTTGTTTTGTTTGTTTCTTTTGGATTTACTTTTCATCATTGTGGTTTGAATGGACAGACCCTTCCTTTTAGGGTTGACATTTTTTTCAGGCGTTTGATGTTGCTGTTTAGTTATTTCTGCTACTTCTTCAGACTTTTAATTTTGAAGGCCAAGTTCTTTGCTATTCATTTGGGAAATGTAGTTATTTGCTATCAGGATAGGATTTATTTCAATTGTAAGTAATGTAAGGTAACATTTTGTGTGAATGTCCATGAGATTAAGTATTTTTTTATATTTATTTTTTAAATGTTGATATATGCTTTTTGTGAGCTGTGTGTGTTCATTATATGAAATTAATATGTTTTATTGCACTTTCTGCAGTTTGATTTTCTACTGGGGTTACTGCAGACATCATGGTTCGGTTAGTTTTAAATATAGACTTAGTTGCACTTTTCCATGTACTGCTTAGTGTCACTTTTTTAGACTGATGGTCAGGGACATGTTTTGTTTAGGTTAACATATAGTACTTGTGATTAGTGTTAATTATGGAATTTAGGGGCTTCTCTGATCAATGTGAACTAGGACCAGCAACTGAAATATGGGCAGAGCTGTTCTTAGCTAAAATAGAGCCATCAAATAATGGTTCAGTGGCAACAGCCATGGTGCTGTCCGTTCCCTGATGAACCATGTTTACTACTCCATGCTGTAGCTTCTATTGTATATCACATGATTCACATTCCCACCACTTTCATTAGTCATTGTTCCACAAAACATTCTTCCAGTTACTACATGGTTTACTGTTCCACTTAGATATCTCCTTTACCATCATGAATGAATGGATTAGATGCCTAAAGGTGGTTTATCAGGACATTCATGCATATGTTACATTATACATCTGATTTGTTTACTGATGGATCGTCATGGTATGGTCCAATTTGCATAAGCTGGTGCAACCCAGCTGTGCATGGCTCAGTGTGCATGGAACCACTGCAGGGGGGCAGGTAATGAAGGAGTGTTTGGGGGCATGGCAGCCTCTGTCCCTCTATCACAAAATAAATATGGATAGCATGTCAGGATAAAGGTGGCTGAAGCACTGCGGCCACAATTCCAGATGGTGCACTGCCAGGCTAGTGCTATGCAGTCATCTTGTTTTATGCATCACAATGGTTTTCAATACCACATTGAACATTTGTATTCTGATGTGCTTTACTATAGTGCAAATTGGCATGAAGTCTTTATGCCAATGTATGCTAATCGATACATATTTTTTTGTTTAGTTTCATTGTTGGATCTCTCCTAACTGCCATCTCTTTGCTTATCACCACAGTCCCATCCATTTATTCTTTGTAAGCAAAAGCTAGTCATGGTGCCACCATTATTCAGGCATTCATCAGGGGATCTTACTGCCACATGCTACAGTTGTAAACTTGTCTCCTCAGGCACCCGAGAGATAAACATGCAATTGGTATATGAAGGGAGACATCATCCACCCACATAAGTATAGTAACAGCCCACCTTCCATGTAGACCTGACATATCTCAGCAAGTCCCTGGTCTCCACTGGAAATTCTCAGGCCAAGATTTGTGTTCTGATATGTAGTCCACATTTCCATTCTGTAGAAAGAGGCAAATAGGTTTAACCTTGTCACTTATCTCCCATCCTGGCCAGTTCCTCTGACATACAGGCCTCTAATCAAACCTGGGTCATCAGGGTCATAACCAGAGCTTTAGCCTGCTTTACCCCAGAGCTGGATGGGTAGCACAGTATTCATGACAGGGCTTTTATAGACTGGTTTGTCACATCACTAATTGTACTACATGCAGAAATTTGGCATCAATGTGCTTGAGTAATTTATTTTGACTCTGAATGTGTTTGCTAGGCTGCAGAGGAAGAGCAGAGGAAAAGTACAAGCAATACTGGAGGCCATGATACAAATGGATTAAAACTGAGAGGGAATCCATCTACTGAAGTCCTTGCAAACAAAATGAAAGTCTGATGCTGTAAAGAATTATCAGAGTTTGAAATGTAAGAGCTATGATCCAAAGTAATCATGATGGGCTTAAAGATGAAATGACAAGCATAAATATCAACATCCCGGAAATTAGTAAACTATAATGGATTGGATTAGGTCATTCTAAACTAGATAATCAGTAGATCTTCTCCTTACGGGCAAGTGTCTTGCTAAAAAAATGAATTATTCCTCATAGTTAATAAAAGGTTATCAAAATCAGTGCGTAGTTACAACCTAAAAATGATAGAATGATCTCAGACTCCAGGGCAGGAAATCCAGCATGACAATGATGCATGTTTAAGCTCTAAATTGAAGAGCAAGAAGTTGATTAGTTTTATGAAGGACTGCAACAGCTTATGGCTATAATACCACAAAAAGATATTACTTTCATTGTATGTGTTAGTAGTTCAAGCGCAACCAAAATATCAAACCTGTTTAGCCCTGGTGCATAAAATGAAGCAGGACATAAACTAATAGACTTTGGCCAACCTAATTCACTTATCATAGGAAACACTCTTTTTTAACAGTCTAAGAGATGGCTTTACACATATCATCAGATGGTCAATACTAAAACCAGATTGACTACATCCATTGCAGGCAGAACTGGAAGAAATGTATACAGTAAGCAAAATAAAGACCTGGAGCTAATTGTGGATGAGGTCACCAACTTCACATTGCAAAGTTTAGGATCACATTAAAGAAAACATGAAAATTCTCCAGGGCATATAGATATGAGATGAATAATATTCCATATAAATATATAATGGAGTTGAAGAACAGATTTAAAGGATTAAACCTGGTGGATTGAATATCTGAAGACCAATGCATAAAATTCATGATATTTTCCAGTAGGGGATAACAACAATATTCTGAATAGAAGAAAGATTAAGAAAGAAAAATAGTTGTCTGTTTCAGCTTTAGAAATGACCAAGGAAGCAGTGGACATTTTAGCCTACAGGGCTAAAGCCTTGACAGTCACCTAGATGCACTGATGTAGATTAGAGGTTTTTACACTGAATGGAAGAGAGTGGGGTGGATAGGGGTAAGCATCACTGTTGGGTCCTCCATCCCAGGGGGGGCATTAAGATGGTCTAGCTCATCTCTTGGGTGACACCTAGTGGAATCACAGAGTGTTACATCTGTGGAACACAACCTGCCAAGCACACTCTCTCACTATGCAAGTGCACTCTCTGGGGAAGTCAGTGTGTGCAGGGCCAGACTTTCTACAGCAGGCATCATGTAGTATACCTTAAAGGAGTCATTTTATGGAGGGAGGGAGTTTCAATGAGATGTGTAGGTTGCTCCATTAAATATAAAACTGGTCCACTCCCCATCATTAGACACTCACCAGAAGATGACGAAATTGGCGCATTATTTTCCCTATCAGGAACATATTGGTTGTAATACTCTTGCCTTACCTGGAGATGTCTGTCTGATGGAATGGGGCATTTGGGTAAATGTACAGTACTGGTGCCACTGACCAGGGGCAAAAGTGGTAGAAATAAGGAAAAAATGTGATGGAGATAGGAAAAAAAAAAATAAAAAAGATAAATGACCAAATGCAGAATTCCAAATAATAGTAAGAACAGAAAATGAGGCATAGTTAAATGAGCAGCAATAAAAATTGGAAGTAGACATAGAATGGTAAAGTAAAGCAATTTCTTCATGAAGATTGGAGTTATTAAGGAAAACGACTAGGTAAAAATGAGCAAAATAAAATGCAAAGACAGGACAGACATAGCAAAAGCAGAAGGTATTGAGAATAGACAGCAGCTATATACAGAAGAATTATGTAAGAAGGACCCAAAATCAATGATGTGAGTCAAAAATCCGAATTCCACCACCACAACTGTTAAAACCACTTTTATTGCATCAAGATAAAAACTGTAGTAAAAGCATGTAGAAATTCGGTGGTAAAATAACAAAATCAAAAGTCCCTTCACAAACGATAAGCCCTTTCAGTAAACCTTCTTCAGATCGTATAAAAGACTGGGACTCAGTCAAGCATTAAAATAATGCATCTTCCTATCAGCATTTATGTAACAAGCCATCCCCCTCTTTCTCAATGAGGAGCTTACAGCCAATCAATAAATAAGGCGGGAGACACACCTCTCCCTCAACCAATTATTTGTCTTCTTGCTTTTAAGATAGGTCTCAATTAAACTACTATATTGAGACCTGGTGGACAGTTGGCTTGGAGATTCACAATCCATTTAATCTCATTTCTCTCAATTCTATTAGTAATATCACCTTGTTTATTCCCTAAATAGTACATTCCATCACCTTGAAGCTAAATGTATGTGTGGGAAAGTGCAATACATGTAATGCTAGGGCATTATGCTCATCTTTATTGTGCATATCATGTAAGTTTTTCTGGATTCTATTTTTAAACATCTGATCAGTTTTTCTGACATAGAAAGCCAGACACGATTTACATGTTGCCAAATATACCACGTTGAGTATTAGAAGTAGCTCTACATGAAAACTGATATTCAAGACCCAAGATAGGATGGTGGATACAATTACTGGCCTATACAGAGCTGCAAGCAAGACATTTTCCACATTTAAAGGTCCCTTTCATATCTGCTGTCTTTAATTTGGAAAACCCATCTTTTTGACACAACAGTCTCTTCAGATTTTTTCTATTCTTAAATGTACATTTTGTTTTTTCTCCTACTATATTTTGCAGCTTATCATCTTGGGTTAGAATAGGCCAGTGTTTCCTTATGATATTGTATAGCTCTACATTATCAGTTGCAAAAGTAAGCATAAATCTGATAGTATTTTTATTATCGTTTACATTATTCACTTGTGCATCTGTGTCAAGTACTTTCTTCCTACTATATGGTCTCCCTTTGTTTTTTCTTAGATGACATAAATTGGCTGCATTCATAGCAATATCTTTTTCAGAGTAACCTCTGTGTTGTAAATAGCTCTGTAGATTCTTAGTTTCTCTATCAAATGTTGAATTTTATGTGCATAATCTAGATATGCATGTTGTCTCATTGTGCATTATATTTTTAACCACAGATGCATACTGTTTTTATGGAGATAATGATTTCTCCAAGTATCTTTTCTATGTATAGCAGTATCTAACTGTCTCTCTTGCCCTAGTATGACATTCACATCTATATTAGTCCGAGACCAATGTCCTGAGAACATTAAGAAGTTAGTGGTTTGATTTAAATATCTTATAAATACGGTAAGTTGGTCTTCTCCACCTTTCCATAGCAAAAAAAGATTGTTCACAAAATGGACATATTATATTATATTCTGTTGCCAAAGATTGGTAGGACTAAATATTTCATTCCTTTCCCATTCTGAGAGAGCCAGGTTAGAATAACTATTGGCACAGGGGGTGCCCATGGCTACCACCCCATCTCTGCCAATATATATCTTTGCCAGAGATAAAAAGATTAATTTCCAAGATCATCTCAAGTAACATACATAATAAATCTGCCCTTGACGCAGACATTTCTCAGGTTACAACCGTTCTGATAGCTTCAAGTCCTTACTCATTTTGGATTGAGGTAAATAAGCTACCGATGTCCATAGTGACAAGCAAAAGATCAGAATGGTCCGTTACTCCTTCCATTACTGAGCTTAGTAAGGAAATCACCTGTATCGTGTAGTACTGTGGTTGCATTCAGCAATAAAGTTGTAAGCTCATTCTCCACATACATTGGTAAAGTTTCAGTAGCCCGTCCTTGACCAGCCACAATGGGCCAATCAATGATATATACATATATATATATATATATATATATATATATATATATATATATATATAATGGCACATTCTCCAGTTTACAGCCAAAATATCCCAGACCAAGAAGTTAAAAGAGCTGTGCTAATAACAAAAAAGCAGAAAAGGATTTCTTAGATTGTTACTAGGCTAATGGCCTCTTGCCTAATTTATCTGTTTTATTAAGGAGACATAGATCGTCAGAGTAGATGAGGCAAATGCTACAATGCCTCAGAATACCCATCTCAACCATACTGGCCACAAAGAGAGTCAGTATGTGCATATCCATGGCTACTGATTTACTAGGGAGGAGTAAGAGAAACTTAAACATTGAAAAGGACAATAAGATAAGGAACTTGATGACAAATGCTCAACCATGAGCAAACTAAATACTCTAGTAGTTAAAAAATCTGTCTAGATAGTAATGCTACAACACTATAGACCACAAACATTCCTAATGTAAAATAACTGGTTTGGAGTCCAAGTACTTAAACTAGAACAAAGGCACTTAGAATAACAGACACAATAAGCCTTCACCAGCAATTCATAGCTCAGTAGGGTGGAGGTTACCTCTCCTCCTACAACAGTGTAGACCCCAAACCTTCCTCATGTAAAATAACTGGTTTGGAGCCCAATTGCTTAAATTAGAACTAAGGCACTTGGAATAACAGGCACAATAAACCTTCACCAACAATTCTCAGCTCAGAAGGGCATAGGCTATCCTCTCCTGTCACAGATTTGTAGACCAAAAACTTTCCTAATGTAAAATAACTGGTTTGGAGGCCAAGTACTTAAATCAGAATAAAAAAAGAACTTAATATAGCAGGCACAATAAACCTTTACCAGTAATTCCCATCTCAGAATTATGGAGGCTACCTTGTCCTCCCACAGGAATGTAGACCACAAACCTTCTTAATAGAAAATATCTGACCTGGAGCCCAAGTGCTTAAACCAGAGCTAAGACACTTTTAGAATAACAGACACAATAAACCTTCAACTAGCAATTCCCAGCACAGAAGGGTGTAAGCTACCTCTCCTGCCACAACAGTGTAGACCACAAACCTACTTTATGTATGACAACTAGTTCAAAACCAAAGTGCTGGAATCAAAACTAAGAGGCATAGAATAACAGTTACAATGTAACGAGGCTACTAACAAGCCTTAATAAATGCAGCAGATTAAATACAACTGTACACTTTAAGAATGTGCAGCAAAAAGCTAAAGTAGGAAAAAGCACAAATACAGTAAAAGCAGCTGAATAAAGTACATTTTTAGTAAGTAGGAAGGGATAAAATAGAAGATAATTAAAATTTAATTGATTAAAGGGGAGGACCTTCCCAGCCAATATCTCAGTGCTCAGTAGAATGAGTTAATGAGATTGGACTGGGAGGAATGTCCAAAATCAAATTTATAGTATAGGAGGGCAACTCAAAAACCACCAAGTTTAAAAACACAGCAGCAGCAGCCAAGTAGCTGGGTGGGGATAAATGAAATGCAGACAGTGATCAGCAATAATCAGGCAGAGAACAACAAGTCAAACAAGCACTACAGCTAAATAAAGATGCCTCTAAATAGTTGTAGTTAAATGAGGAGTGCTATTTCTCAGCACCTCCCACTAATTAGATGGATGTTCTTCAATGTCTGCAAAATAATTCTTTCCTAAATGAATTTAGCCAAGACCTCTTAACACTCCAAAAAGAACAAAAACAATTAAAACAAAATAAAATTCAATATAAAAAATACTAAAAAAATAGAAATAGCCAAAACTTAAATGAATAACTTCAATCCAAAATTAAATGCAGACAGAGATCAGCAATAGTCAGGCATAAAACAGCAAGTCAAAAAAGCACTGAAGTGCTGAAAGTTTTATAAAATGATGCTAATTGTACATGACATATATACACCCCTCACCTAATCAAATTCACATATTCTGCCATGAACAGACACACACACACTCTGGCATTCTCCTATCTAGTCCCCATATTGTGACAACCCAGACAGGCATTCATGATTACTGCTAGATCATTCCTCATGTTTTGTCCCAGAAACATTGATAGAATTAGTACAGGCTATGTACAAGGATCCAGTGACCTAGAACTTCAGCAAGGATAGGAGAATGGAATGCAAATCTGAAGGCACATGGGATGAAACTGTATCTGGGAGTTGAGGAGGAGAGAGGGTAGTCTGAATGAAGAGGTCAAGCTAGATCAGAGGGGCTGGCAGCCAGCTGGCATAAGAGTATCAGGTGTAGTATATGACAGAAGAATGCCAAAGAAGCTGAAAGTGCGACCAGTACTACAGAAATGAGGACAGAGCAGAAGCCAAGAAGTAGCTCAAATTGCAAAAAAAGATCAAAAAAACAGATTACAATGGTATGGGCACATGTAGAAATGCAGAAGACAATCTGGTGAGGGGATGATGATGATGATGATGATGATTCCTTATTTTATATATTTCTATTTATTTATCCTTTTTTGACCAAGTTACTCCCACTAGGTTAAGAGCCTATTTTCAGGGGAGACCCAGGGTGGTATTTATATTATTACCAAAATTTGGCCAAAGTAGCTGAGAACTTCTTCTACTCTGCAATATAAATCATTATGGGGAATTTTACAGGCATGTAATATAAGCAAAAAAATTACAAGCAATAAAATCTGTTTATGAATGGAACTAAGTGAAACTAAATGCAAATGGCTGGATTGGGGAAGAAATAAAAATAGAATGTGAAATAAAGTAGGGCTGCCAACTGGTAGTGTAATTTTCTCATTAGTTATGAATGTAATAGTGACAGAAATTAATAAAATGTCAAGTAGTGGTGGATACAAAATGATGAAGGAAATACAATTGCAAATAATGTAGAATTATGCAGATGATATTGTATTAATTGTTAAAAATAAAGTTTAGATGAAAAAATGTAATGAAAAATTAAGTATAAATAAGGAGAAAAGTAAAGAATTTGGTTTTGAAGGTATGATAGGAGGTGTTGAGTTCAATGAAAAATATATAGATATATTAGGAATAACATTTGGAAGAAATGAATACAGACAACAACAGCAAGATAATGTACTCAAAGAAGTACAGGATATGACTAATTTTTGGAAATCATATAGATTTTCATTCAGAAAAAAAGCATACTTGTTGAACATCCTGGTAATAGGAAAAATGTCTTATGTTGCTAACATCTATATGATTCCTATTAAATATGAAAAGGAACTAATGATGATTATATTTTCTTTTATATGGGGCTATAGACTGAATCCAGTTAGACTAGGGATTATGATTATGAAAGAAGAGCAAGGAGGTTTGGGTTTAATAAGCCCAACAGTACATGCAGCATCTTTAATTTTATATAAGGTGTTAAAAAGAATTATGAAGGAAAATAAAAACTTGATAGAAATGATACTATATTACAAATACAAGGAATTGTGGGTGGGAAGGAATAGAAGTTAAAAATGAAGTAAAAGCATTGAGAATGATGAAATGAAAGAGTACCAAAACAAAATTGTGGTATGGAAAATAAAAAAAAGAATATATGTAAGAAAAATAGAAAGGAATGGAACTTAAATGTTATGAAACTATTTATTGCATTGATCCATGGAAAGATTTAGAAATAGATAGGAAAAAAAAACATAATGATGAGATATAATAACTACAAAAAGATTAAAGAATGTATTGATTTTTTATGGAGATTGTCTATTAGAAAATTGCCACTTAAGGTAAATATGCCATACAAAAAAGCTAAATAGAGTATGTAATAAATGTGGAGAGTTTGAGACCACTGAGCATGTGTTTTTGAAATGTGAAAGAGTTAATCATTTGTGATAATAAATATGTAAAGATAATAGGGTGAAAACTTTGTTAAAATTTGAAAAAATGAATATGGACAAAATAGAATTTGGTTATTATGGAAAACAAAAACAGGAA
This sequence comes from Protopterus annectens, assembly GCF_019279795.1. Classification (NCBI taxonomy): domain Eukaryota; kingdom Metazoa; phylum Chordata; order Ceratodontiformes; family Protopteridae; genus Protopterus; species Protopterus annectens. The sequence goes on from NC_056733.1 coordinate 1,054,730,571, forward strand.
GAAGTGAAGAAAATGGACAGAGTAATATTTTATGTTTCATGGACTATACGGAACGAGAGACTAAATGAAATTAAATACAATGGAAAATGGACTTTGACAAAGATTTTGGAAAAAAATAATGTTTTGGTTGTGGATAAAAGAGTGGGGGATGCCTAATTTGAAGTTTATGATGTATGGAAATTTGTAAATAGATGTAAATAATGTAAATATGTAAATATATAAATAATATGTAATGTATATATCAATAAAACCCTACTCTGCATGTTGTGCATAGGGAGTGCTATTGAAGTTATGCTCCCTGCTTCCATTCCAGGCACAGTGGTGGCTCAGAGAAGAAGGGAGAAAAAGAAAGGAGAATAATGGAGATAGATGTGAAGTGTGCCATGGAGGAGAATAGTGTTGTTCGTGTTTGTGATGAAAAGGGGGCCATTATTATGGCAGATATTAAAGAAGAGATGGATGAATCTTTGTGAGATGGAAATATTGAGTTTAAAAAGAAAGAAAAGGCAGTCAAACCTTTTCAAAAGTAGTGTCTAGCTATGGAGGAAAAATGGATCATGCCTGTGATTGATTCAGATGATATGTTTCAACAGAACCTCTGCAGGGAAGATGAATTAGCACAAGAATGTGTTGTTACAACCATCCAATCAGGAGGGATGTTTATTTAAGGGACATGGTGAATCAAAGTGAACCAGAGAGCAAGATGGCAGCATCATACGGCAAGATTATGGACAGAATACAGGAACAGGGGGTGAAAGAGATTGTGAAACAGAAAAAGTTGTATGCCCAGATGGTTAAAGAAACAGAGAGACAAGTAGAAGTAAAAGAGATGGCAATGAAAAATCTGTAGTAAAGTTACATAAGAAAGAAGAAAAAGGGCTCAAAAGGTATAAGCTTTGAGACATAGTAACTGTACCCTTGGACATTTCCCTAAGGAGGTAAGAGCTTTCATCTTCTTCTTTCGGCTTTTCGTGGTTAGGGGTCGCCACAGTGGATCATCTGTCTGCTCATAATTGGCAGTGGAGGTTTCGGTGTCGAGTTGTCAGCCTGGCACCCAACCTTCCACAGAAGGCATACACATGCACACACTCACACCTATGGCCAATTTAAAGTGTCCAATCCACCTACTGCATGTCTTTGGGATGTGGGAGGAAACCGGAGCACCCGGAGGAAACCCACGTGACCACAGGGAGGACATGCAGACTCTACACAGAAGGCACCCCAGCCGAGAATCGAACCGGAGAACCTCTTGCTGTGAGGCGACAATGCTCACCGCTGCACCACCGTGGCCGCCCTAGGTAAGAGCTTTTATACTTATTAATAATGAGACTTTTTGTGACATTTTGTTTGAGACAGCACAGTACATGGGGAAGTTTTTAGAACAGTTTGAAACTAAGAAAAATTGTAATCCATGGAATTCATATGTGACACAAACTTTTATAGAGAGACAAAAAAGAGGATTTCAGTGCAATTTCAAACTGAAGTTGAGAAAAAAATGTTAAAGGACTATTTAAGGAAAATATGTAAACAGTTTTGGACACTACAAAAATTTATGATGATAGAAGTTTATGGATTGGCGAATGTGAATATGGGGTAATTTTGGAAATGGAAAATGAAAATGTTGTACATATACAAAGTGTGATAAATATAGGAGGTAACAGAGGTTTGTTAAATAAAGGGGACAACCGAAAACATGCTTTTTTGTGGAAAAGATGACCATTTGATCAGTAATTGTAACAAAAGAAAATGTTTTATTTGTGGCAAGCTGGGCATGAAGCAAAAAATATGACAAGATGTGTAAAAATGTGAGAAAAGTGGACATGAATGGGTAGATTGTGAAAAATGTATAGAAGTCAAAGAACAAGAGCAGATACAGGAAAATGTACATAATATAGAAAGAAATGTAGAAGAAGAACATGAATAACAGACTACTCTACACAATAATAAAGAAATATAGATGATAAAAATGAAAATGAAAGGGAGGAATAGGTACAAGATACAAGTAAAGATGAATATGCAAACTGGTGGAGGGAAAAAAAGAATTCTATAGGGAAAAGAGTGAAAGATAGAAAAAAGGACATTTAAAGGAGTAGTTGTGAAAGACAACAGGTGAAGGGTAGTCATGGAAAGGAATAATACATTTAAATTAAAAGAAAAGCTAAAGACTCTAGCTATACATGTCAATGGTATAATTAAAATTAAAGTAAGAATAAGTGTATTAGAATGGTGTTCATCACTTGATATGCATATAATTATATTAGAAGATACAGGAATATTAGCAGAAGAAGAAAGGTTACAAACTGAAGTGTTATGGGGTAGAAACATTATTTAGAATATTTGAAAAGATACATGTTCTAGAACTTGTGTGCTTTATCATGAAACAGTAAATGTTTTAGATTATACTATAGTAGAATTAGGTAGAATAATAGTGATAGATATAACTTGGAAAAAAGACGTGTACAGAATTATTCCAATTTATGCATATGTCACAAAGAAACAATATTTAAAAAATTCTAAATTATGTCTGAGTGAGTATAGGTATAATATTAGTTGGGGACTTTAATTGTGATTTAAGAAAAAGAAAGAAGAATGTAATATTAGGAGTGTATGTGAAATAATGAAAAATGGAAAGTTGTTATTCCATATATATGGAATAACAAACACTGGAATTATACAATAAATGGTATAAAGACAGAGATTGATTATTTTGTAATATCTGATGGTCTGAAAGTTGTACAAGAAGAGATAACATCTGTCCTATGCTGCCCGACTGAAAGAACTCCAGCTCTATTCAGTCGCTTACCGCTTGCTCAGAGGTGACCTTTGCCTAACATACAAGGCCATGTCAAACCCAGATTTGATGAATATGCTTCACCTCAAAAAATCTAGATCCGTCAGAGCCACAAGGGCGGGAGACTTAAACCTCGACACGGCTATTAATAGGACGTGCTGGAGGGATAGATTCATCACCTAAAGACTCCCTATGCTGTGGAATAAAATCCCGGTATATGTGAGGCAGAGCACCTCGCTGGCCTTGTTCAAGAGAAATCTTGACCAATGGATGGGAGATCGCAGATATACCCCAGGGATTACCTCAGTGTCACTGCTCGACAGAGGCACAGCAAAATAATGGGTATAGTTCCCCATACTAAAGGGGTGGCGTAAGCCACAAAACTATGGGCTAGGCTTGTAAATGCCCTCGGGCAGATAGCCTAGTATGAACCTATGAACCTATAAAGGTAACTGTTTTTTGGATCATGTAGCTATATGGGTAGAAATGCAGGAAAAGGAGAGCTATATAAAAATATTTAACGGTATTAAGAGATTTAATGAAAAAGATTTAGAAGAGGACGATAGAATACAGATTAATCAGTTAAGGAAAGATCATGTAGATATGAGAATTTTATATGAAAATTTGATGAGTTGGTGGATATGTTTTAAAGAAAAATATAAATAGTATTTTTTGGAATGTCACGCAGTGAGGAGAAGTAAAACAAATTAAAATATAGGCAGTGGAGTCAGGAAGTATTAAGAGAGGTGTTATAAAATAAGATGGTATTTTTTGAAAAGAAGTAGAAGATATATAAAATGAATCAGGAGAAGATCAAGATGATGTTATATAAGCAAAGTTACTTTTAAAGCCAGGTTGAGTAAAATGGAAAAAATAGTTTTAAAATTTAAATCATTACAAATGGACAACTCATTTTTGAGACATTGTTTTGCTAATAAGTGGGTCCCTAGAGGACTGCGCCTTTGGAAATACCCAAATGGTGTTACATTTGGGTCTGTGTTTCACCTTGAACTTTTGGATTTGTTTGACAAAATAGGTTGTACACTAATGGAACTCTTTATAAGGGAGAGTTTAAGGAATCTGAGTTCTATTGAAGAAGAAATTAAGAATTTAGATGCACAGTTAAGAAATTACCTGCTATTTAAGCATAATATTGACAGTTTCCAATGTATTTTTGTCAGAGTGGCTGAACAGGAAAATATTTATTTTTCCAGAAAACAGAAAAAAAAAACAGTGAAGAAAATGATGGTGTTAACTCCAACAATGATCAAGATAATGACCAGAATGGCCCGCGGAGGTCCAAAAGAATTCAGGAAAGGTTCAAAAAAGGGGGAATGGTCACCCTACCTCTAGGAACAGTCAGAAAACATAGGTTTTTCTGAACTCTTGTTGGAAACAACCCCAGAACTAGTAGTTGACAACACATTTGTTGGTAATGACCATGTTGATGCTTCTGACAACGTATACAAGGAAGTGAGGTTAATCCCTTAAGGAAGTGAGGTTTTTATAGTATTTAAAGGATGTGAGGTAGTGTATCTGTTTGTCTGATGATGTTTCTGCAGCACTGGAAATGAAAATGCTTACATTTGTTTATTAAAACATCGTTTTGTGGCTTTGGATCATTGGGACTTTTGGGTAGGTTGGGCCCAGAACCCAAATTTGTTTATAAAAATAGCAAAAACATTAAGGGTATTTTTGATGCCAACAAGCAACAAATGAATAGCCACACCAATGGGTGTGGAATGAAAAATGTGGGGTCTGCCGACAATGCAGGTATATCCTGGAAGTTAGTAGTTTCCTTGTCCAAGGTTACCTATTCTTGCCTACTGTTAAAGGTAAATATGACTGTAACACCATGGGGGTTGTTTATATAAATTTTTGTGCCACTTGTTCTGCTTTTTATATTGACAAAACTAATGTCTCCTTATGTATGAGAATTTATCAGCATCTTTATGCTATTAAGAGAAAAAACACAAGTAATGCACTTTATAAACATTCCACCAAATGTCCTGGTTTTAAGAAATTTGTGTTTGTTATTTTGGAAAAAGTGGGTCCTAGACAGAGGGGGTGACTGGGAGACTTAGTGGAGAACAGGGAACTGTATTGGCAAGTTCTCTTAAATGCCACTACCCCCCAGGGCTTAATGAGTACATATCGATCAAACCTATTTTAAAGTTGAAAGTAGGTATTGTTTGATTTTTATTACAAAATGGCATGCATTTTTTTAGTATACAAAGCAACTAATGCAATTTTATTATTGGCATTAATTTCTATGTTTGTATATATTTTTTAGCTTTTAGTATTCAAAATGCACTAGGATTTTATAAAGGTAAAAACATTTTTGTAACTTTGGATCTTGCATTTTGGTGCCACCTTTCTTAGAAAGTGAGATGTTGCATAAGATGTTGAATAATATGTCATGCACTTGGGCCCCACCGCCTCAAGGAAGTGATATTAATCCCTTAAGGAAGTGATGTTTTTTATGGTATTTAAAGGATGTGACAGTGTATCTGTTTGTCTGATGATGTTTCTGTAGCACTGGAAACAAAAGTGCTTACGTTTGTTTATTAAAATACCATTTTGTGGCTTTGGAGCAGCGTTTTTTTCTTCTTGCAGTGTCACTTTCCACTGTTGGGCTTGGTTACTTGGTTAAAATTGAGTAAAGAGGATAATAAGAAATTGGAAAACATATAACTGTAAAAAAGTTAATGAAATTTTAAAAGAACTAAATATGGAAAAAGATACGGGAATGGATAGCATTGAGTATCACATGTATAATAATATGGAAGAATGGCAAAAAGTGTATTTTGTAGAAATATTAAATAAATAGTTAGAAAAAGGAAAAGTAGAAAAAGTAATATGTACTGCGTCATGAAATTTATATGGAAAAAAGGAGAAAAAGAGGATATAAGAAACGGGAGACCAATAGTGTTGAATAATATAGATTATACGATGTTTATGAGACTAATAGGGAAAAGACTAGGAAATAGCTCAGATAAATTGTTTAATATACAATTATTGCTAAGAAAGGGAAAGGAAGTCAAGCTCTAGTATTGATAATGAGATAAGTGATATATGACATTATAAATTAAAAGGTGAAAACTAAAGTTATGGCAGGAGACATGAGTAAAGCATTTAATACAATACAACACAAATGTTTATGGGCTATATTAAGAGTTTATAATATAAGTGATAAAATAATAAAAATAATGATGTCTGTGTATGAAAATAATAATGTAAGAGTGATATTAAATGGATGGTTAAGTGAATAAATAAAAAACAGCATGTGGGATAAGGCAGGGATGCCTGGCAATTAGTATTTTATTTGCATTAGTTATGAATATAGATGTTAACAAGATGAATATAATGCTGAAAACGGCAGGATACAAAATTACAGAAGAAGTACAAATTCCAATAATTCTTACTTATGCAGATGATATAGTTTTAGTTAGTAAGAATAAAGAGTGGATGGAAGTAGGAATCAGGAAAATTAAATTGATATTGAAAGGTTCTTGGTTTATCTATTAATAAAGACAAAAGTAAAGGGAGGATTAATGGATAGTATAGAAGGTATCCAGTTTAATGATGATGTTATAGATGTTTTGGGGATCATAATTGAAGCAAATATGCATAGAGAGAAACAGTGGGAGAAAATTACACAGAAATTAAGAGAGGTATGTATGTTTTGGAAGTCATATAAACTATCATCTAAAAAGTATATTTAATAAACGTAATGCTTTTGGGTAAAATTGCTATTTAGCAAGTATATATATATATATATATATATATATATATATATATATATATATATATATATATATGATCCAGTCTAGTTATCAAAAAGAGTTACTACCTATTACATTTCCATTTATATGGGGATCGATGTTAAATAAAGTTAGATAGATTTTGTATGTTAAAGAAGAGGAAGGGGGATTACAGTTAATTAACCCAATTGTTCATGCAGCTTCCTTGAATCTTTATAAATTTTTGGAAGGATTAAAAGAAAAAAATAGGAATTTAATAGCTGTTATAATGAAAGTCAAAGATAAGGATATTGGGAGAGAACAGGTTCAGGGAAAAGATGAAAAAATTATGTAAATGAAGATATAAAAGAGTATTAGAAATTTTTTATGGAAATTGACTATAAAAAATGTAAGAAAAAAACCCCAGAAAAGAACGGTGTTTAAATATAATGGATAAACATTATTATATTTACCCATAGAAATATTTAGAAAATGAAAAAAAAAGATGCAATTAAAATAAGATTTCCATGGTATAAAACAATTTATGAATGTAATTCTTTTTTTGTGGAGACTGACAATAATTAAATTACCTGTCAAAGCTAATATACCTTACAAAAGAAAATAAGAGAGGGTGTGTAATTATTGCAGGGAGTTGAAACATCAGAACATTTTTTGAATTGATCTAGAGTGAAGTGATTATGGGAGAAAATATGTGAAAAGATATTGAAAGGTGTTAAAAATATTGAAGACTTAAATATGAATATGGTAGGATATGGGTATTAGGGTAATAGAAAATGAAAAGAAGTGAAAGAAATTGATAAAAAATGTTTTATACTTTATGGACAATATGGAATGACAGATTGAATGAAATGAAATTTAATGGAAAATGGTTGTTATTGGAAATTTTGAAGAAGGTACATTTTTCGTTATGGAAAAAAGGGTGGGAGGAATGATTAAATTACATCCAAGATAAAAAACAAATAATGGCCTCCTCCACCAAAACTACTGCCAAAAAATCCAAGTGCAAATAAACCAAAATATAAGGCAGTTACTACCACGCTAAAGATAAAATAACTCCACTTTTATTAAAACAGTAGATAAAACAATATCATAAGCGCTTTCAGGTAAATCCCTTCATCAGATGATAAACTTACTAAAAACATTGTATCTATTATAGCACATCATGTCCAGTAAAATTCAGTAATTTACTCTCCTTTTTACCAAGGCTGGTTTTAAAGGGATCCATTTGATTGGATATGATGTGCTGTAACAGATACAGTGTTTTTAGTAAGTTTATCATCTGACGAAGGGATTTACTCCGAAAGTGCTTATGATATTGTTTTATCTACTGTTTTAATAAAAGCTAAGTTTTTTTATCTTCAGCATGGTAGTAACTGCCTTATATTTTGGTTTATTTGATTAAATGCCATGGGGTTGTATTATAGTATAAAAGAAAGGTGTAAATAATTGTAAACTATGTATAATGTGTAAATATACATAGGCTGTGATAATCAGCAAACCCCCCTACTCTTTTTGATGGGTTCCTTGGGATCATTTATAGCCACCTGAGCTACCACCAACTCAAGGAGATGGGGTTTCATTTTTCCATTTCATCTGAAGGATAACACACTCAAGAGTCCAACATCCCCACCCCACCATCATGCTGCACTGCAGTGTCAGTAATCAATCTGCCTGGTGTAGGAATAGAGCCCATAGCTTTCTACATCAAAGGCATGTGTGCTAACTGTTGCACCACTGACACTATAACTCATAACTCACCAGTAAATTTTGAAAACACGGTAATGACCACTGGATTGGAAAAAGTCAATTTATATTCAAGTCCACAAAAGGGAAATGCTAAAGAATGCTTTAATTGTATAAATAAAAAATATAGCCAACGGAGCACACCAGCTGAGTTTCCAATGCTTAAATGATCCTATTTGTACTTATTTCACATGCAAGCATCCTGCAAGCTTGATATCCTGCAAGCTAAACTCTAGCCATATATGAAGTGAGAAAGTACATTTGTGTAAGTAAATGTAACATAACAATAGACATTCAAATAGATCACTGTTGTAGTAACCTAAGCTATATGGGATGTATCCTGCCAGAATCAGACCAGCTAGCCACTTTTCATAGCTTTAGCACACTTTACACATACCTTATTCAAGCTTTAGCACAGCTTACACATACCTTAGCCTTTGTACAGCTCAAGAACAGCAGTATAAAGTCAGTGGCAAGGGCACTTTAATTTCAGAACTTTCTTGCCTCAGACCCAGAGAGGCTATAGGCCTAACAGCTAGGAATGTGGTATCAGAAAATGAAAGAACGTATATCCACAGCCAGGGGAAAAAATGAAGAAGGAGGGTGCAGGGAGGGTGTTCTTATTGCAACAGTGATCTATTCAAACATTTACTGTCATGGTATGTTTACTTGCATGACTGCACTATGTTCACCATTAGATCACTGTTGCACTATCCTAAGTTAGATGGATGAATACCAGAGGTTAGAAAGAAAAGGAGGAGAAACGATCAAAGTCCAAAGCCCCTGGAGAAGAGTTCTAGCAAAGTCTGCTTTGAAGCTAGAAAAAGAATCCAGCATGTACTGCTTGGTAAAGATGTGCACAGATGACCAAATTGGGTGTAAAAATGTGTTTCTTCCTTATTTTTGGATTCTGGAAAGAATACATGGACATGAATAATATGGCTGAATGTAAACTCTGAAAGAGACTCAGGCATAAGGGAATGGTCTGTTCTAAATTGACCCTATTTTTGTGAAAAATTAGATAGGGATGACTCAATCATAGCAGCTTGTAACTCAGATACCCTTCTTGCAGAAGTCAAAGTGATAAGTAACACTATTTTCAAGAAAAGACTTTCAAATTAGCCTTATGAGTAAGTTCAAAAGCAAACAGTATATGTTTTTCCAGTATAAAATTAAGATCCCAAGAAGGAGTCACCTGCCTTCTAGGTGTTTAGAGATGTAAAACCCTTTTCAAAAACTACTTCACTTGAGATAAAGTAGAAAGGAGTAGATCTAAGTAATAAGTTGGGAGGGTGGCCTAGTGGTTAAGGTGTTTGCCTTACAAACACAAGGTGCTGGGTTTGAGTCCCACAAGGGATAATTGGCTAAGCTTAACATAGCTCGCAAGGGCAGTTAGCTATGAACCTATACCCATGTTAGGCAGAGCCCCTCAATGACCCTCTTCAAGAGAAATCTTGACAAGTGGATGGGAGATTGTAAGTTTACCCCTGGGATCTCTTCTGTGTCCCTACTAGAGAGAGGCACAGTCAACTAATCTCAAAGGGTGGTGAAAGTCAAACACACTCTGGCTAGGCTTATAAATGCCCTAGGGCAGATAGCCTAGTATCAACCTATGAACCTATATCTAAAGGCAGACAAGTAGAAATGGCAGGGAGGTGAATAGGAGTAAGAATGATCAGAGGATGATAACTCACAGAAATACTACAGAACCAAACGAGTCTGAACCTTGAAAGGGCCCTGATTCTTGCTTTGGCACCAACTAGAATTTTGTTTCCATTCACCCATGTTTGATTTTCTAGTAGCAGGACAAAAAGGTGCCCAGAAGGTACTAAAATGATATCATCCAAACAATCAACTGAAGAAATTGAAGGTTGGGATGTATCAAACAAAGCCTGTCTTATTCGAGTAACTCCACTCTCTCACAAAGCTTGAAGTAACTGTCCTTGGCCATTGTCAAAACTAGGGAGAACAACTGTGCCTGGGCCAAAAGGAGATCAACATAATTATCCTTGGAGAGTTCTTCTGAACCCTGGTTATCAGAGGAAAGATAAAAAACATACAGCAACATTCCTGTCCATGGGAATGAAAAAGCATCTGTCTTCTAGGCCTGAAAGCAAGGAATCCTGGAGAAGTAATTTTTTTTAATTTTCTGTTGAGGCTGGAGGAAAATAGATATACTTGAAGAGTTCCCCACAAAAGAAAGAATTACAGGAAGAATCCTCAGGATATAACTTCCATTTCTATTAGGTTTGTCCTAGTTCTGCTCAGATGGTTTGCAATAATGTTTTGCTCTGATGGAATGTAGGTAGTCTGCAGGGATAGAATGTGCTAAGACACCAGATTCCAGGCTACCATAGCTAGTCTACAAAGAATGTTGGGCCTGGATCCTCCCTGGTTATGTATCACAACACTAAGGTATTATCAGTGATTACTAGAAGAGGGCCTACAGTCCAAAGAGGGTCTATATTATAACATCAAAAGTTTAATAGTTCGAATCACTAAAGGTTGATCTTTGTTGATCTAACTATTAAAATTTCGAATGTTCATAAAAATAAATTAAAAAAGAAAAAGAAAATCTAAAGTGTGTAGAAAGGTGGCATGCCGCCCTGCACCCCCCACACCCCCTCTACTTAAATATACCAACTCCGAAACCACACTACATTGAAGTAAATGGAAATCTCCCCTTACGGAGATTTCCATTTACCTGTTCGATGTTCTGCACTTTCACTATTCTCGTGTCGACAGTGTCGGATTCGACATTGACGGCTTTCGAGAATATAATATAGACCCGTCCAAAGATGGTTTAGAGATTTGAGTGTATTTCTAAGTGATATCATTTCTTTCTCAGGCCCTGCACATTCACCCCTTTGGACACTGTTACCCAAGCAAAGTCTAATGTATCTGTGGTTCAGACTGCACAGGGGATAGAAGGGGAAAAGTGTAGTCCTGAGTTTAGAGGCATTTGATTCGCCTAATCGAGTAGCTCTTTTTAATGGCATGGCTGTTTCAATTATCACCCTGCTTTGGCACTATGAACCAGCTCCCAACAACCTCAGCTTTTCAAGTGAAGAGAAAAAAAGCACTTCAATGTAATAAGCCATAAATGATCAGCTTATTACAGTTAGAGCTATGCATCCCCCAGCAAAAAAGGACATTCCTTCTACTGGCACACCAGCCAGGTAGCCAGATGTATGACACCCCCCTTCCCTCAGCCATTCAGGTCCTGTTTCTCTGCCCTGCCCCAACCCTTCTTTAACAAATTTTATTTTAAAAATCTTCTTTTAAACTGAATGAAACTATTTGTTACAAATGTAGCAAACAGTTGCCACAGTTTATACCACCTCCATGAAGAGCTTCAGTGCTCATGTTTTAGTTAAAAAAATATTTTTAAACTGTAGCAAACAGTTGCTACAATTTATACCCTGCCTCCATGGAGTGCTACAAGCATCTAGTTTTAATTAAAAAAAAAGTTTTTTTTCACCTTTAAACTGTAGCAAACTGCTACAATCTAATAAGCACTTGCTACAGTTTAGACCACACACAGAGTGCTACTGTACACAGGTTTAACCACAAATGCAATACCGGCTTTTAAAAGCCAGAATTGCATTACAGATTGGGATCGGCTGATCATACCCTCCCAATACTTTGCAGCCAGGGCTGTTGCCCTCGTGACCAGCCCTAGCTATACTGCTGGCTCCTTTTTCACAAACCACAGCACTGGGATCTGAAATGAATGGGAGTGCTGGTGTTGGGTCCAAACTGACTGGATAAACCATGAACCTTCCTCAGGTCTGGCCAAATGAATTGTAAGAATAATGGAGGCCATGAAACCTAGAATTATGAGACATTCTGTAGGAAATGTCAGAGTCTGGTTGGAAAATATTAGAAACTGCTTCTTGTAACATTCAATGGTTTCCATGAGGAAGAAAACCCATCATGAGAGATTTGTCCAGTAAACATTCAAGAAGAGCCAACCCTTGAGAAGAAATGAGAGAAAATGTCTCTATGTTCACCTGAAACCCAAGAATGAGAATTTTTAATCCAAGTCAGATATTCTTCACAACTGGTGAAAGAATCTGCAAAAATAGCTAGTTGTCTAAATGTGGAGAAATATGAATGCTCAGTAACCTGCAAGGGGCTATCACAGAACCTGCAAGGGGCTATCACAGAAGTCAGGTACTTTGTTAACATTATTGAGACTGTTGACAAGTCAAAGGGCACAACTGAAAATGTTAAACAGACACAGAAATATTTAAAAAGAAATGTTTGAAATCTTTGAAAACTGATATACAATATGCATCTTTGAAATCCAGAGTTACCAAGAGAGGAGGAATGAGATGCAAACAGAAAATGTAGAGAAGTATTTTGAATTTTTGGATTTTGATGTCAAAGTTTACAAAAGAAAGGTCTATGACAAGTCCCCATTGTGTTTCTTTCCTTGGCACCTGAAAGATTCTTGAATAAAATCCTTTCCTTTGTGATCTGGGGGGACCAAGAGACACAAGCTGATTTAGGATAAGGGGGAATGCGGGGTGACTGAATGGATGACGAGGAATCTTCTGAAAAGTATAAAGGAAATCTAACTGCTAGCTGTAGCAATTTTGAATGAGTCTTAAAACACAGCTATCTGTAGGTATCTGATGCTACTGAGGGAAGTAAAGAGTTAGACGTTAGAAAAGCTTTCCTAAAGGAACATAAAGTCAGTCTGATTTCATAGACTGTTCTTGGCTTTTGGAGGATCATCCTTCTTTTCTGAAACTCTCTTCCATTTGCTTTTTGAAATTTTGTTTGCCTATGCCTTGCTGGGGTTGATTGTTTGGTTTCCTGCAAAAAGAATCTCAGCTGGAAAGAAAGCTTATATTATAAAATAACATGGAAGGCTGAAAAACCTGTGTAACCCCTGAATCAACTTTCCCCTTCAATTAAACCTGTTAAGGAACACAACAGAGGAAGGACCAAATAATATCCCTCTTTATCCAGGGATGCATTCAGAAGCTCAGCTTTGACATTCTGTGCTACATTTTGAGAATGCAGCTAGGCAAATCTACTCATCACTGACCCAGTGGCAGTTGCACTTGAAAGAGTAGCAGCAGTGTCAGAAGAAAATCAGAGATGTCTAAGTCTCTGATGAAAGAAGGTCAACAATTAACTTGTCAAAGGAAACTAGGAAAAACTAAGATGTGAGCCTGACAGTTGACTGTTCTGAAAGCTAACATGGAAGAAATATAAACGTTCTTCCCATACCTATTAAAGATTTTCCCAAGCTTGTCAAAACGAATAGGGTTAGGTACTGAAAGGACTTTAGCAGAAGCTGATTTTTGATAGGTGCTGATTTTAGTGTCTGCTTGAACCAGACACACTTGGGAACATGGGTTGAACTTGGCTAGGCTTGTAAGGGCCCTAGGGCTGTTAGCCTAGTAACCTCCTATGATCCTATGACAGAGAAATTACTGCAGGGTCTGTCCTATGATTTGGAAAGAGAAATCCTAAATAAATCTGTGGGACTGGCACACCTTGTGTAATTTACCTGACTTTCTGGGAGCAGGTAGTTCCCTGTCATGCAAACCGCTGGCTGCAAGGAAAGCATCCTGTATGGCTGGTGAAACAGGAGGAACATCTGCAGGTTGAGGAAAATCTAGTTATAATAAATCATATCTTTGCTGGTATTCCAATCTTTCTTACTGTTCACACTGAAATAACTTCTTCATTCTGGAAATAGTATCAGAAGAAGGCAACTATTCAGGTTGGGAATCTGAAAAATAATTTTCCTCATAATCAAATTCCCAATTCTGTGGACAGGAGTTTGTGGAACACAGGCTAAGGGTAAGTTTTGTTCCACCACCTGAGAATCAGAAGCTGAAAGAGAGGAAATTATTTTCCTTTTTAAGTAAGAGAAAGGGTGATAATTAAAAGACTGAAAGGCTTCAAATAAACATTTAGCAAATCCCAGCTGATTCTCATTTAACTTAGGGAAAGAAAAATGTCTGAATTTATGTTTTCTTTTCCCAGGAGATAACCCAGAAAAACAGCGTTCTGAAGGATCGTCCCTTCCACAGGAATAAATCTCCTCAGAGCAGCTTAGTGAAGGGATATCATCCATTCCTTTCCCAATGTTGAGAAGAGTGGTTCTCCCTTGCCTGGGTAACTGATCAACCACAGAGAACATTATTGCCTTCCCATCCTTAGTGTCTTACAAAGGTGCAGCACCAGAGAGACCAAGAGAAATAGATGAGTGGTCCGAGGAAACAGTTATGGCCACAGCAGAGGCACTCACCGACATCTAAGGTGAAGTGGAAGCTGGACTCAAGACCAAAGCCTCCCATGTAAGTTTTTTTCTTTTTTTTAGCTGGGGGGACAATTGAGCTGTTGGGACCCAGATCTGTCTCTTGTTACAAAACGTATCTGACAACTGGAAAGTTGATCTTTGAAGAGTCAGTCTTATCTCCTGATT
>NC_056733.1:1054750319-1054767819 GCF_019279795.1 Protopterus annectens
AACTGGAGGTGAGTTTTAAGATCACTTTTCTGGGACAAGAAACAAAGACAATGATTCAGGTGAATGTGATAACACCAAGGTTAAACTATGCCATCCCACTGGTAACACTAAATTCCTCCATTGATGCCTAGATTGTGCAAACCACACAGAATAGAATATGCTGTTTTATTTGTTGTTTCATTTCTCTATGTTGGCTAGAGGGAGCATCATTACATTTTTTGGGAGAGAAAAAAAATTGGCAGCTGCTAATAAGTGTCAGGGGAAACAGTATTAGGTACCCCCATCATTTAAGTTAATTCACCTCAAGTACTGCCCAACACTAGCTTGTAAACTTGGGATAGCTGCCCAGTAGTTACCTGTCAGCTCAGTTGAGTGAGGAGCATTAGAAGGAAGATCATTTAACACAGACAGTGGAAAAGTGCCTTTACTAAAGAAGTCCCTACCAGCTTGAATAGCCTGCCTGTATCTATTAGCTTTGAACTGGCCCTAACAAGATTAAAGTCAAAGGGTATCTTCCTTAATGTTATATGAGCCATGGCTATAGAGATAATAGCTATGATAAAATCTAACTGCATATTTTATCTGTTTAGTAAGTATCAACTATAAGTTGAACTGCTGCATGTTAATATTATATATAGATGTATTAAGTGTTACATTCCTTTGCCCAGACATATGAGATGTTGTGATTGTGTTACTGACTACATGATGGAGAAGTATCTATAGACCATCTCATTTACCTTGTTGTCAAATAAATAATTAAATAAAGAAAGAATGAATGAAATGAAATGATAGCAAACTTTTTGATTCTTTGTATTGAATATGACCATCTCAATCCATTTACAATTATCACTGAGTGCATAAAACCCTGTTCTTTAAAAAGCTACATCAAAGGAAGGTCATATTTCCCCAAGCTGCAACACACTTGGAGTTCAATATATTAAGTAATGTACTACTGAATGCCAGGGAATCTTAAACATTTTAGCAAAAACATTGCAAAATAAATGTTTGACAATATAGCAGTGCACAATGATGAAACTAGAAACATAACTATAACAATGGTACCAGAATGAACTGCAGGACCACAGAAAATTAAACCAGAAAAAAATATATATTTTTGTACCCTCTACACCAACACCCCTTTTTCAAACTGCACACTCACACAACCACAGGAAGTCCAAAACTCCATGAACTGTATTATTTGCAATTAGCGCAGTTTGTTTCAACATGACAAACTGTGACATGCTTTGATACAGAGGTGCTTTGGATTGCTGCATTTTGATTGATTACTCATTTTTGCATAAGCGGTGGTGCAGTGGTAGCATTGTTGCCTCACAGCAAGAGGTTCTCCCATTCGATTCTTGCCTGGAGTGCGGGGAGTGCCTTCTGTGTGGAGTCTGCATGTCCTCCCTGCCGTTTGGTGGGCGTTCGAAAGACATGTGTAAACGGGCGTGCCTTCGCTGAAGGTTGAACATTGAGCTGGCACCTTGGCGTTCATGTAAATCTACTGCCAATCATTAGCGGACCGGAGTTCTGCTGTGGTGACCCCTAACCGGGAAAAGCCGAAAGACAACAACAACTCTTTTTGCATAAAAAGCATATGATAAACGTATTTGAAAACATAAGATGCTCTTATATTCCATTGCCAACTTCATATCTGGGGACTATTTCTTCATGTCTTTTCTGGTAACACAAATTAATGTATGATTGCTGGTGTTCATAGGTTCATAAGTCTATACTAGGCTAACGGCCATGGAGCCTATATAAGCCTAGCCCAAGACGATTCCATGGCATCATGCCACCCAAAGTTAGTAGAATCTATGAACCTATGAACCTATTGCTGGTGTAATCGGTCTTTGTTATTCTGGCATATTCCTTGTATGCTACATGTATGCCCAGAACAGTATGAAAAGGGTCCCTTGGGATTAGTCCAATTATCCAGTCAACAAATGAAGTAAAATGGAAGAATAAATAAATAAATATTGAAAAATGATTTCATCCAGAAGTCTGAATTCTGTGATATTATACAGTATTCATGACTACATACCGGTAAACCACACACAGGTTTTGGAATCATTGAGTGGGGGGTGCATGGCATCTTCTTTAAACACAGATTCATGTCGCAGTATTGGTGAATGCAAAAATGGAATGAACCACATGCACCAAAGCAGGGGGAAGAAAGAACTCCCATCCAAATAGGAAAAATGTTTGTGGTATGGAGAGCACACATCTTGGGCTGTATACCTCTCTTTCACCCAAAAGTGGTACAATGTCTATTAACCGTGAAAGTAGTAATGACTGAGGTGGAATTAGAAGTCTGACAAGCTAACTTCAGTGATTCATTTCTCTTGCATTTTCAAGTTCCCATCAGATGTAGACATCAAGATCTATTCATTGTGACTGACAGCAAAAACAATGTTTTCCACTTGGTCCAGCCTTTTACATGAGCTGCAGGAAAATAAACTGCAACTATTGTTGCATGACTTTAGAAGGAAAATGGTGTAGTTTTATACTGCAGAAATATAGAACAAAATACAGCTTTGTTGTCAGCATCAGTGAAAGCACACAACAAAGTTATTATGGCTCTTATTACAGAATTTATTACTTAATGGACTCCAAATGAAGAGGTTGAATGCATGAACAATTTATGTACTAACACACATCAGTTTATAAATGAACAGTAGTGGCTTAATAAATTTATTACACATAACTTCTTCCGGCTTTTCCCGGTTAGGGGTCGCCACAGTGGATCACCTGTTCACTCATGATTGTCAGTGGAGTTTTACAGTGTCGAGTTGCCAGCCCGGCACCCAACCTTCCACAGAAGGCATGCACACACTCACACCTAGGGCCAATTTAGAGTGTCCAATCTACCTACAGCATGTCTTTAGAATGTGGGAGGAAACCGGAGCACCCAGAGGAAACCCATGCGACCACAGGGAGGACATGCAGACTCTGCACAGAAGGCACCCCAGCCAAGGATTGAACCGGAAAACCTCTTGCTGTGAGGCGGCAAAGCTAACTGTTGCACCACTGTTGCCGCCCCAAATTTATTACACATAACATCTTTTGTTAACTCTTACTAATTCTTTACAAATGTATGTGCTGTTGAGCTGGTTACTTTCATGGTTCTCCCAAGCTGTAAAACAAAGAGATAGTTAGGCAAAAGTTCAGAAGAGTCACCCAGCAGATGTGCTGTAGTAACATTGGTGCCACTGACTTCTGTCAGTCCACATTTTTGTTACAGTGGTGTGCCCAAATCACATACCATTTAGTTTTGCAGATAAAACAGGAGAGTAAGGCTATAAATCAGTAAAAAGCTGCTTACTATAATACATGGTTTGATTCCCTCCTCTGTTTACTTACTGAATGACTGAGCAAGTCACTTACCCAGACAATGTCCCCTGCTTAAGTCTGAAAAATGTCCATCTGAATAAGTGCTCTACCCTTGTACTTAAGTAAACACGTTTAAAAACAATTTCATAGTTTTATTTCACTTTACCTTCCTCCATAATAACTATTATCAAGGCTAAATACAAATGGTGAATGCATGCTGTGGTGTAACAGTTCCGAGGGTGGTTATTGCACTGCCCCATGGAAACCACCAAATTGAAAATACACACACACACACACACACACACACACACACACACACACACACACACACACACACAGAGCTAGACACACATCTTTAAATCTAGAATATACAGACAACAAACAGTTGCTTTCTCAGCTACTACAGCAGTGGTATCAGCTGGTTGGGTAAACACATTGCCATTAAAGGAACTGCCCCATGCCACCTTCCTTAATATCCCGAATATTTAAAAACACCAGCCAACTTTACTATTAATTCCCCAAATCTATCAAAAAAGAATAAAAAAACAAACAAAAACAGATCCCCAATTACATTTAATGGTACTGTTTGCAATACCAAGCATTAACAACATTACTCCCATTAGAAATAGAGCAGAGTAGAAACGCAAAACTGCTGGTGACAAGTTTCAGCAGGGTAGCGATCTGGTATATAGTGTAAACAGATAATGTCATCTGTGCATTAAACCACTTTCAGCTAAGCTCATTTAGAATGCATTTAGAAACTGTATCATGTTTTCAATCCAGGTAACTACACCCAACCACTGAGAAAAATAAAAGGGTGGCTGATCTGAATTTAGTACTCAAGTTGATTCCCTTTCCTTTGATATTTATACTACATATGATCATACTTATTATTTATTTATTTACTGAGATTTGATTACTGGGAATTTCCAACTGGGCAGAAGCCCATTTTTAGTGGAGGCCCAGGGGTAAAAGCTCCACAGTTTACATGAAAATCGCCCACAGAAGAGCAATCATCTGTTGTTGAATCATCATTTTTCCACCTTCAGAACATTGCCTGTGTCATGTACTTTGATCCCAACCCTGTCTTTTAATAGCTGTAAATGGTTTGGTCTCATCCAAATTGAATTGCTTCAGTGCCCTGTAAATGGTTTGGTCTCATCCAGTCTGAATTGCTTCAGTGCCCTGTAAATGGCTTGGTCTCATCCAGACTGAATTGCTTCAGTGCCCTGTAAATGGCTTGGTCTCATCCAGACTGAATTGTTTCAGTGCCCTGAAAATGGTTTGGTCTCATCCAGACTGAATTGCTTCAGTGCCCTGTAAATGGTTTGGTCTCATCCAGACTGAATTGCTTCAGTGCCCTGTAAATGGTTTGGTCTCATCCAGACTGAATTGCTTCCAGTGCCCTGAAAATGGTTTGGTCTCATCCAGACTGAATTGAGCTTCAGTGCCCAGTATCTAGCACAGTGTAAGGTGATACACTGCTCACTACGGGTCTACTTCACCCTGTCAAAGGCCGTCCAATATCGGCTGATATTTTCGCACCAAAATGTTGAAAGAAAGTCATCAAGGCTGTAAACGGAAATCTCCCAAGGCAAGAGTTCCATTTACTGCAATGTAGTGCGCATCTCGGAGTTGGTATATATTTAAGTAGTGGGGGGTGTGGGGGGTGCAGGGAGGCTGCCCCCCTGCATAGAGCAATTTGTGTTGTGTTTGGGTGGTTTTTTTTTTTTTTTCTGTGTTCGATGTTTGGGGGTTTTGACATTTCAGAAATGATTATTACACTGTCGACAGTTTGAGTTTTCGACAGCCGCATAAAAACGCCTGACTACAGCTACCTGCAGCATGCCTCTGTGCACTGCAGAACTGGCAATGTGACATCATCCTGTTTATCTAGAACTTTCTTGTAGGAACTGCATTTAATTTCAGCTATAATATTGTATCATCTACAGCATCTAATGTATACATATTTCAGTTCTACACCATTTGAGACCTGTCCACCTAAAGATTAGGCCCTTCCCATAGACTCACCCACTCATTTCTGCTGGCAAGGGGTTGTTAGAGCTTTGTCAGGTGACACCAAACTTTGTAGGAACTACAGGATTAACCTTTGCCCTGTCACTCTACAGATCATACCCGTTACTGGCATTTAATCTAGTTAAAGATGTGGTACCTTAATGGTGTATTTGTCCTATGTGTCAGAGTAAACATTGCTGATATATATGTATTAGTTTAGTGTTAGTTAATTCTAGTGTGTTGTGTCGTTGCAATACTAATTCATGACTAAAAAAGTGAATAGCACCATTTAATTAAAACAATTGTTGGCATGATTTAAAGCATAAAATGTCTCCATGAGTGACAAAATTTATAGTCAGGCTATTTCATGTCTGAATAAAAAAGTGCCTGAGTGATGTGAAACTCTTCCAGTGTAGGAGGAGAACAGCAGCTAAGGTAGCATGAATGCCAAAGCATTAGCGTTTTTTACAACATAGCTCTTGTTTTTGCACAAATTACAGAAAGACATCAAATTTCCTTGAGCAGATGCATAAGTGTACCAACCCTGTGAAAATCTAATCCAAACGTAGAAATGCATTTAGAAACTGTATCATGTTTTCAATCCAGGTAACCACGCCCAACCACTGAGAAAAATAAAAGGGTGGCTGATCTGAATTTAGTACTCAAGTTGATTCCCTTTCCTTGGATATTTATACTACATATGATCATGCTTATTATTTATTTATTTACTGACATTTGATTTTAACAACAGGGAGGAGCATAGGGTGACATACAAGAGTGGAGGAAGATGCACACGGGTGGATTATATCTTATGTAGAAGGGTCAGTCTGAAGGAGATTGGGGACTGAAAAGTGGTGGCAGGGGAAAGTGTAGTTAGGCAGCATAGGATGGTGGTTTGTAGGATGACATTGGTGATCAAGAAGAGGAGGATGAGTGCGAGGGCAGCACCAAGGATCAAATGGTGGAAATTGAAAAAAGGTAATTGTGAGGTGATATTCAGGGAAGAGTTACCAAATAGCTGAGTAACTACAGCAGAGCTAGTAAGAGAGATGGCTAGAAAGGTGCTTGGTGTGACATCTGGAAAGAGGAAGGAGGACAAGGAGACCTGGTGGTGGAATGAAGAAGTACAGGAGAGTATACAGAGAAAGAGGTTGGCGAAGAAGTGGGATTGTCAAAGAGATGAAGAAAGTAGACAAGAGTATAAGGAGATGGAGGTGTATGGCAAAGAGAGAGGTATAAGGCTAGTTGATATGACAAGACATTATGAAGAGTTGTATAAAAGGTTGTGGACACTAAGAGGGAGAAAGGACTCTGTAAATTGATTGGCTAGACAGAGGGACTGAGCTAATAGTATAAAGATGTGCAGCAGGTAAGGGTGATAAAGGATAATGAGGAAATGTACTCACAAGCGAGGAGAGTGGTATGTTGAGCAGATGGAAAGAGTATTTTGAGGGGTTGATGAATGAAGAGAATGAGAGGAGAAGGTTGGATGATGCAGATAGTGAATCATGAAGTGAAGTTGATTAGCAAGGAGTGAAGTGAGGATAGCTATGAAGAGGGATGAGGAAACAGAAAGGCTGTTGGTCCAGATGACATACCTGTGGAAGCATGGAGGTGTTTAGGTGAAATGGCTGTGAAGTTTTAACTAGATTGTTTAATGGAAATCTTGAGAGAGAAAGTGAGAGGGATTACCTGAGGAATGGAGAAAAGTGTTTTGGCACCGATTTATGTTTAAGAATAAGGGTGATATGCAGAGCTGCGTAGTAACTACAGAGGATTAAACTGATCTGGCCAATACAGCAGAAGTTATGGGAAAGAGTAGTGGAAGCTAGGTTAAGAAGGAGGTGATGATTAGTGATCAGCAGTATGGTTTCATGCCAGGAAAAAGCACTACAGATGTGATGTCCGTTGCTCTGAGGAGTGTTGATGAAGAAGGCTACAGGGAAGGCCAGGAAGGAGTTGCATTGTGTCTTTTGTGGATTTAGGAGAAAGCATACCTGACAGGGTGCCTAGAGAGAAGTTGTGGTATTGTATGAGAAGTCGGGAGTGTCAGAGAAGTATGTAAGAGTGGTACATTTTGGGATATGTACGAGGGTAGTGTGACACGTGAGGTCTGCAGTGTGGGGAGGACGGATGCATTTAAGGTGGAGGTGGGATTACATCATGATCAGCTCTGAGCCCTTCTTATTTCTGCAATGGTGATGGACAAGTTGGACAGATCGAGATCAGACAGGAGTCCCCGTGGACTATGATGTTTTGCAGATGACATTGTGATCTGTAGTGAGAGTAGGGAACATGTGGAGGAGACCCCTGAGAGGTGGAGATATACTCTAGAGAGAAGAGGAATGAAAGGTCAGCAGGACTAAGACAGAATATAAGTGTGTGAATGAGAGGAGGATAGAGGAATGGTGAGGATGCAGAGAGTAGGAGGTGGCGAAGGTGGATGAGTTTAAGTACTTTGGGATCCAACAGTTCTGAGTAATGGTGAGTGTGGAAGAGAGGCAGAAGAAGAGAGTATGCAGTGGGATGGAGTGGGTGGAGAAGAGTGTCAGGAGTGATTTGTGACAGACGAGTACCAGTAAGAGGAAAGGGAAGGTCTACAAGAGGGTAGTGAGACCCAGCTATGTTATATGGGTTGAGACAGTAGCACTGACAAAAAGGCAGGAGTCAGAGCTTGACGTGGCAGAGTTGAAGATGTTAAGATTTTGCACTGGGTGTGACAGAGATGGACAGTGATTAGGAATAAGTATATTAGGAGGTCAGCCCAGGTTGGAAGGTTTGGAGACAAAGCCAGAGAGGCAAGATTACAGTGGTTTGGACATGTGCTGAGGAGGGATGCAGAATATATTGGGAAAAAGATGCTAAGGATGAAGCTGCCAGGTAACAGGAAAAGAGGAAGGCCTAAGATAAGGTTTATGGATATAGTGAGAGAGGACATGCAGGTGGTTGGTGTGACAGAGCAAGATGCAGAGGACAGGAAGAAATGGATAGAGTTGATCTGCTGTGGTGACCCCTAACGGGAGCAGCCGAAAGAAGAAGAAGAAGAAGACTGACATTTGATTACTGGGAATTTCCAACTGGGCAGAAGCCCATTTTTAGTGGAGGCCCAGGGGGAAAAGCTCCACAGCTTACATGAAGATTGCCCACAGAAGAGCAATCATCTGTTGTTGAATCATCATTTTTCCACCTTCCGAACATTGCCTGTGTCATGTACTTTGATCCCAACCCTGTCTTTTAATAGCTGTAAATGGTTTGGCCTCATCCAGACTGAATTGCTTCAGTGCCCTGTAAATGGTTTGGTCTCATCCAGTCTGAATTGCTTCAGTGCCCTGTAAATGGCTTGGTCTCATCCAGACTGAATTGCTTCAGTGCCCTGTAAATGGCTTGGTCTCATCCAGACTGAATTGTTTCAGTGCCCTGAAAATGGTTTGGTCTCATCCAGACTGAATTGCTTCAGTGCCCTGTAAATGGTTTGGTCTCATCCAGACTGAATTGCTTCAGTGCCCTGTAAATGGTTTGGTCTCATCCAGACTGAATTGCTTCAGTGCCCTGAAAATGGTTTGGTCTCATCCAGACTGAATTGCTTCAGTGCCCAGTATCTAGCACAGTGTAAGGTGATACACTGCTCACTACGGGTCTACTTCACCCTGTCAAAGGCCGACAATATCGAAGCTGATATTTTCGGCACCAAAATGTTGAAAGTGAAAGTCATCGCGCGTGTAAACGGAAATCTCCGTAAGGCAAGAGTTCCATTTACTGCAATGTAGTGCGATCTCGGAGTTGGTATATTTAAGTAGTGGGGGGTGTGGGGGGTGCAGGGAGGCTGCCCCCCTGCATAGAGCAATTTGTGTTGTGTTTGGGTGGTTTTTTTTTTTTTTCTGTGTTCGATGTTTGGGGGTTTTGACATTTTCGTGTCGATTATTACACTGTCGACAGTTTGAGTTTTCGACAGCGTAATAAAAATGCCTGACTACAGCTACCTGCAGCATGCCTCTGTGCACTGCAGAACTGGCAATGTGACATCATCCTGTTTATCTAGAACTCTCTTGTAGAAACTGCATTTAATTTCATCTATAATATTGTATCATCTACAGCATCTTAATGTATACATATTTCAGTTCTACACCATTTGGGACCTGTCCACTTAAAGATTAGGCCCTTCCCATAGACTCGCCCACTGATTTCTGCTGGCAAGGGGTTGTTAGAGCTTTGTCAGGTGACACCAAACTTTGTAGGAACTACAGGATTAACCTTTGCCCTGTCACCCTACAGATCATACCCGTTATTGGCATTTAATCTAGTTAAAGGTGTGGTACCTTAATGGTGTATTTGTCCTATGTGTCAGAGTAAACATTGCTGATATATATGTATTAGTTTAGTGTTAGTTAATTCTAGTGTGTTGTGTCGTTGCAATACTAATTCATGACTAAAAAAGTGAATAGCACCATTTAATTAAAACAATTGTTGGCATGATTTAAAGCATAAAATGTCTCCATAAGTGACAAAATTTATAGTCAGGCTATTTCATGTCTGAATAAAAAAGTGCCTGAGTGATGTGAAACTCTTCTAGTGTGGGAGGAGAACAGCAGCTAAGGTAGCATGAATGCCAAAGCATTGATGTTTTTTACAACATGAAACTAGGAATAGCTCTTGTTTTTGCACAAATTACAGAAAGACATCAAATTTCCTTGAGCAGATGCATAAGTGTACCAACCCTTTGAAAATCTAATCCAAACGTAGAAATGCATGCATCAAAATATTTGTGACACTTCCCATTGGAGGGCACCATACAAATATGTAAACAGACTTTGAAAGTTAAAAATACCTTAACACGATGGTATAAAAATTACAAAGTCAAAGTAAAAGTCCAGATTTCTTTTGAAACAGATGAGTGTTTCATTGTTATCATACCTTACTGATAGATTGCTGTATTTGTATGACTTATTACAAAATGATCCCCTTATAATCACCACAAGCCTGAAGGCACCAAGTAAGAATACAAACAAGAAAGCTAAACTCACAGAACATATACACAGCAGAAACAGCCAGAAAGGTGCTTAGAAAATACAGGAACATGTACAAAAATGTATATGGTGTCATAGTTCTGCTATAATTTTCTTGAGATGTACAGTATTAATATTCATCTAAGTGGAATACAAGATTGCTAAAATGATTCAAGTGATATGACCATGGTGGTTTAATGGCAGCAGCATCTATTAGTAAAAACCCATAGCTGCAAAAGTATATTTCCTGGAAGGATAGCTGGGGAAGTCATTTTGATCAACGTTTTCAATGCAGCACTGTTTGCTGGCATAGGCACTGGATGCTGTTGAAGACTTGTGGGGGCAGGGGGGTGAGAGGGGCACTTAGTGATCTAAAAAGGGCAAGTTTTTAACTATTTAGTACCACAACATAGGTTCACTTGGAGGACATTTTAAGCTTAGCCAATTCCCTTTTGGTGCTTAAATTAACATTTTCTGATTTGTCTCACCTATCCCATGGCTGATAATTGTATATTAGCTCTAGTGAGAATAACTGTGATCATACCATAGATAATTTGAGGGCACCCATGTAAGGGATGCAGCATTTAGGAACTGCCTCTATCCATTAATGGCATGAGGGGCAATCCTGGAGTACATTTTCTATTACCTATCCTTAGATCCAAGTTTCATTTGAATATGGAGAGATGAGCTTTGTTTTATTTTTATGGATAGTCTGTTCTGGAACATTGGTAGCCTCTGTGATATATATCCATCTGTCCACAACATAACTGGACTGAGTATTTCTGATGCCATCTGACTTGCTGGTGCTAAGTAGGTCCATCTGTATTACGTCGGAGGATGCTTTGTATGCCAGACATGTCACCTCTAAGCACTCTGTAGGATACTGAATATAGTAATAAATCTTTGAGGTGGTCCATGCAAGACCTATTGTTTACGACTTGTATCCTTCTAGTAAGGTATCTCTGAAGGTATTCCAGTTGTTGCATGGGGCTGGACAGATACATGTCAAAGTGAGCATTATACAAAATGATTGACCTAATGAGAGCTTTGTAAAGGGGCACAACAACATCTCTAGCTCTAGTCACAATTTGTTTATAACCTGTGCAATATAGAAAGGCTTTCTTATGACTCTGGGCACATACTGGTCAAACGTTAGGTCACTGTACACACAAGTTCCCAAATGCCAGACAATTGGGTCAGTTATTTTGACATCAGTTATTATTTGGGACAAACCTTCCTGCATGATGGTTAAGTAATTTGGGGAGTCAATAACTGTTTCTAGCTTGCAGTCATCTCAGAATAGGCCGGCCAAAGCCCTTTGGCTTTTCCTTTTACTTTTGAGATGTACATGCCAAACAGAAAAAGTCTCAGCACCGAACCCTAGGGGACTCCATTGGTGACTGGTCTCTTACCCTGTTTTGATCTCCTGCATCCTGTGAGTAAGATGGCAATCCAGCTAGTGATGCAAGTGTTTGCCCCTACATGATTCATCTTTTGTACTACACCTGAGTAGGGGATTGTGTCAAAAGGCTTGGCCAGGTCAAGGTAATGTGGTGTGAACTGTTTTATCTTCATCCATTGCTTTGGTAATAAAAGTAAAGCTTAAAATTTGCCCATGATTTTGAGCCTTTCACACTTTCCTCTGTGCTGTTTTCAAACACATTTTTAGGGCCATGCATACATGTATACGTTCTTTGATTCACCTGATTGCATTAAATTATATTCTTTGTATAATACAGCACCAGTTGTTAGAATGTGTTTTAAATTTGTAGTTTTGAACAGTCTTCTAGTAAGCAATGAAACAAAATGTATGAACCAATAATGACAAAACTACCCATTTCACAAAATTTCAACCATAAATGGCCACTCAAACTTCTGTCATTACAATCCACCAATATCACTAAATATGCAAAATCTCTGCAGAAGTAAGTCATCTAAATAATTCCATATTAAAGGGATCTCTAACTAATGAAGAGGTTGCTGCTAGCAAACAACTTTATATTTCATTGTTTCATCTACAAATAAAGTGCCTGCTGCCCTTGAAGAATAAATAGCCTATGTTACATTAAAAAATGATAAGCTAGTAATATTGCAGTAGGGAATGGATGGCAAACTGATAACAAGTTTATAGTTACTAGGCAACTCTTCCAAAGGAGGACATTCACAGGACTGCAGCATCCACTCCCTTTAAAGTGCAACATAGTACAGTATCAGCGATCCATCTGCATACTGTGGGAGTAGAACCCTTCTGCATCAAAAGCAAGGCTACTACCCATTGTGCAACTAACAATGCAAACAAACTTGGAATAAGCAGCACTAAACTTCTCTTCCCCTGAAGCACTCAACTCCTTTTATTTAACAGGAAAGGGAAGTGTGACTTGGAACAAAGACAATTTTCAGCAGAGGCCCAGGAAGAAATGCTCCGGACACATCTTTGTAACATGGGAGGAAACCAGAGCAAACACACACATGATATACAGACTCTGCACAGAAGGCACCTCTTCCAAGAATCAAACCAGAGAACCTCTTGCTATAAGGCAACAACACTACTACTGCACCATCCACTTGACACAGCTAAATCTCTCAGTTTCACAGCAGGAGAAATCTGGAAAAAGACAAAATTTATTTGGGGGGAGGCAAAGGCCCAAAACCAGGGACACATTTTAAATATTGTTTGTATAATCTTAGAAAGTTGCTAAAATAGTGTTTTGTGTTACGATGTGTTTCCAGAAAAGATAGGAACACTGAAACTTAAAGGGCTATCATTATTTAGTGAATTCTGTTCCCACTGATTTGCCAGACAACCACAAATTTTAAGAGGAGCAGACCAAAAGTATGAGCTAAATATTCTGTGAAACTCCTTGAATCACAAGTGGTGGTGTGGGTAGAGAACGCAGGCTGTTGTACCATAAGGTACAGGGTTTGAGCAAGAGTAATTCTAACTACCAGCTATAAGAAATGGGGACATTTTAGACACACACACACACACACACACACACACACACACACACACACACACACACACACACACACACACACACACACACACACACACACACACACACACACACACACACACACACACACACACACACACACACACACACACACACACACACATGAATGCTCACTCAGACACACATGCATGAATGCTCGCAGATACACACTCCCATGAATGCTCACAGATACACACTCCCATGAATGCTCACACTCACACTCCCATGAATGCTCACACACACACACTCCCATGAATGCTCACACACACACACACCCCAATGAATGCTCACACACACCCCATGAATGCTCACACACACACATACACACTGCCATGAATGCTCACACACACAGACACACCCATGAATGCTCACACACACACACACACACATACACACACACACAGACACACACACACACACACACACACATGCACACACACACACACACCCATAAATGCTCACTCACACACATTCATGCTCCTACAAACATGCACACACATGTATATACACACACACAAACTCCCAGATCCATGCATACGCATTCATGCCCCTACATACATACACACACAGCTGGTTCCATTATACCTACCTGTAGTTGCACTATGACCTAATATCCATCTGGAGAAGTGAATGGACATACACCTTCCAAAGATGGTGTGCACATATCCATCCGGAGAAGTGAATGGGCGCACACCTTCCAAAGATGGTGTGCACATATCCATCTGGAGAAGTGAATGGGCGCACACCTTCCAAAGATGGGGTGAACATATCCATCTGGAGAAGTGAATGGGCGCACACCTTCCAAAGATGGTGTGCACATATCCATCTGGAGAAGTGAATGGGTGCACACCTTCCAAAGATGGGGTGAACATATCCATCTGGAGAAGTGAATGGGCTCACACCTTCCAAAGATGGGGTGCACATTTTCCTGATATCCAAAATAATTCAGAAGATCAAATCCCTTAATTAGTCTACTACATTATTCTGGTAACAGCACCATTTCCGGGTGAGGGCATCTGGCTGATTGGCTTTAGCGACAAGAGGAGTGAAGGAGGGACAGTATGTAAAGAAGATGAGGAGGCAACTGTACAGACAGTAATATGAGCAGAAGGTTCTTATTTGCAGAATTTTTGACCCCTTGCGTCTGACAATCAATTGCTACAAGGGCTACTGTCTTTCTCTGCCAGGTCCACTGAACCCAGTTAACCTCTCCTGGACTAACTCCAACCATGCTCATCAACTCCTGAGTGCATGTAAAACCTACTAACTGCCTATGTATATGAATGGACTAAACATCTGCTGATCTTGGAGACCCTGCTTCAGATAATTACATCACTCACATCTATCCTTAAGCAATACATATTCCAGTCAAGCACATGCCTCTCTTCTGGGTCCAAAGACTAAACTGAGGAATAACTATTGCATAATCTACTACTGGTAACATTTTTATTTAGTTAGCTGTATGAATTGTTTATGTCGTTTGTATTTGTGTACCAGAAGGTCATCTGAAAAGAAACATTTTCAAAGGAAACATAGGGAGGAAAGCCCTTGATGGTAACATGCTATCATACATACAGTATATTTGAACATTTATTATAGAGTATAGCCTTCAGAAACAGAAACGGAGCAGCAGCATAGCCTCCAGAAAAGCACTTCGCCTTACCATGGGTGACTCTAGCAGCAGGCTTAGCAATGATGTGATCGGGAGTATTACTTCTCCACACACCCCCTTCATAAATAGAAACAGAACAGCAGCACAGCCTTCATAAAAGCACTTCTCCTTAGAACATTTTCCACACACTTTTGTGTTTAAAAGTCACGTTAGCGTGTGATGCACACAGGAGTCCTTCTTAAAGGAAAACAGGTCTTCAGTAGTAAAAGTGGGGGGTGCTCCATCCCCCTCGCTCTATGGTTCCAGTGCCTATGTTTGTCAGGCAATTTATCTGAAAGCAATAATGCTGAAAGTTATTACTGTGTTCTTCCCTGTAGTTCTGAGCTTGATGCCTGCAGTTTCCACTTGCAAGATCTGCCTGCTCTTGCTAAAGTGTTCTTTAAAATGCCCTGGATCAACTGGTCAACACCTCCACCATAGGTGACAACATATTGGACCTGGTCATCACCAACATGGGCGACCAGTGTTCCACACCGGAGGTCAGCCCCTCCCTGGTTAGATCTGATCATAAACTAATCACTCTGGATATCCACATTCTGCCCTCACCCCGGTCAAAGAAACCACCATGAAAAACTTTTCAAAAGCAAACTTCATGTTACTTAAGACGGAGTTGGAAAGTTTCAAAGCCCCCATGCTAAAGGATAACACTGTCCAAGCTGCAAAATCCTTTACTAACGCACTCTACTGGCATCTACAAGAATGCATGGATCATGCTATCACAAGCAAAACCAAGCCTCTCTCCTCCAAGAAAAGGAAACCAATCTGGTGGACCCCTGCCTTAAACAAGCTATATAATAGAAGGAGGAAACTAGTACAAAAAAGAATAAAATCCCAAGAAGGGAAGACATCCCTGATCAGTATCAGTAAGAAACTACGATCTCTCATAAAATCATCCAAGGCTAGCTTCAAAAGAAATATTGCCAAGGACTCCAAAGATAAGCACAAGGCATTCTTTAGCTGTGTCAAGAATCTAAGTGGCAATTCTCAGATCTGCTCAGAGTTAGTGCAGAATGGTACAAAATACACGGAACCAACCGATATTGCCAACATACTGGCAGAGAGGTTTAGTGCAAACTTCACCCCCTCTCACCCCCAAAAGGGCCCATAACCATACCAGAAGAATGTAGTGACCCCGAAATCACAGACACTCAGGTTAAAGCAGCTCTCTCCAAAGCCAAAACACAGCATCAGTGGGAATGGACAGTGTCCCAGGCTGCATCCTACATGAGCTCAAAGATGAACTAACCCCTCACCTAAACACACTGTTCAAACTCAGCCTCTCCACAGGCTACCTGCCCATAGAGTGGCACACAGCAACAATTATACCACTCTACAAAGGTGAAGCCACAACAGACCCTGGGAACGATCACCCTATAAGCCTGTCTAGCTTGGTCTGCAAGGCTATGGAGCACATCATCATGGATCTCATAACAGAGACATTGGGAACCTCCAAACACTGGACCCTACCCAGTTTGCTTTGTCAAGGGCAGATCATGCCTCCTAAACATGGTGGACTTCTTTGAGACAGTTACCAAGGCTATAGATGAGGGAAAGGTGGTCCACACAGCCTACCTAAACCTCGCAAAGGCCTTTGACACCATTCCCCATTCAGGTATTATAGACAAGCTCACCAGCCTGAACCTAAACCCCTACATTATGAGATGGGTTGCCAACTGGCTCATGGACAGAACCCACATGGTAAGAGTTGTGGGAGCTAGGTCTGACTCTAAACCGGTCACAAGTGGCATTCCCCAGGGCTCAGTCCTAGGACCCCTCCTATTCGGCATATACTTCTCAGAGGTACAGGCAAGCACAGGAGGACTATGGCTGACCAATTTTGCAGATGACTGCAAACAAGGGGCTATAATTGACTCTCCGGCTGACACAGACATCCTTCAAAAGAGTCTCACTGAGACAGATACATGGTGTCAAAACCATGGCCTCAAGCTGAATGCCAAAAAGTGCATAGTCATCCCCTCTGGAAAAAACAAAGTACCCACAAACTACCACATAGGTGGTTGCCCCCTAAATATGGAAGCCGTAATAAGGGATCTGGGGACCCAAGTAGATAGTAACTTCCCTTTTGATAATCACATTGCCAAAATGGTTAGAAAATCCTTCTTTGTGGCCCACCTAATCACAAAAGGGTTTGCATCCAGATCAAAAGAGGTCATTGTGCCGCTCTAAGCATCGCTCATCAGACCCATCATAGAGTACAATGCCCCATTTGGGATGTACCTTACAAAACACCTGCAACGGCTGGAAAGACCACAGAAGTACCTCACCAAGAGGATCACTGGCCTCAAACAGATGTCCAATGCAGCTCGACTGTATAAACTCCAGCTGTACTCGGTTGCATACCGCCTACTCAGAGGTGATCTCTGTCTGACATACAAGGCCATGTCCAACCCAGAATTGATGGACATGCTACACCTAAAGAAAACTATATCCCCTCGAGCCACACACTCTAGGGATCTAAA
>NC_056733.1:1054772819-1054828511 GCF_019279795.1 Protopterus annectens
CCCAGGGATGTATTTTCTGTTTCTCATCCAGTTATACAGGTTGCGCTTGAAAAGGGATAATGAGGTACTCTGCTTGATGTGGAGAGGGAGTCTATTCCACAGATGGGGGAGTCTCTGGGACACAAATATTTGTTCAATCCTATGTCTCTGTACAGCAGTTGCCATCCTACTGGACTTTTACTTTTTGTATTATAGCATAACTGCATAAGTTTGTGTGGAGCTTCCACTGAAAAGGTTTTTCTTTTCCTGTCAGGTTTTACCAGTCAACAAAGGAAAATAATTATATAAATAATTATTCCATCAAATGAGTTTCAGTCAAATGTGTCAAGTCAATTGTGATTTAGGGAAATGAGATTTAATCAAATTAACTGCTACTATATATGTGTGTGTGTGTGTGTGTGTGTGTGTGTGTGTGTGTGTGTGTGTGTGTGTGTGTGTGTGTGTGTGTGTGTGTGTGTGTGTGTGTGTGTATGTTCTGAAGCAGCTGGACATTTGCAGACATATAAAACTGCTAACAATGATTCAGTAAATAAGAGAGCACAGTAGCAGAGAATTAAAGACTGTATTAGCCTAAATCGGTACATGCTGGAGTATTGTTAGCCATCACAGATAAGGCTGACAAAATGTTGATCTCTATGTTTTGGCTTGAGGTGCCTACCATTGACTACACTGTACTGTTTACCTTCTATGTAGAGAAATTGTTCCCTAACCTAGTCCAGTCTTAAATATAACAGGATTTCATATTTGCTAAACCTCAGACAACTGGCAGTTTGTCGATAAATTACATAATATGGTGTATTCTGAGAATATTAAAAACATTGTTTTATGGACCAGCAGTGGTAGAAGCCAAAAGATTAATACTGTTAAAATTTACAACACACTATATTGCAAGATTATGGAAAATGTACAGTTTGGTACGTGCTAGTACATGAATCTCAGAACATCGACACAGACAAACAAAACAAAGGGTAAAAAGGTCACACAAAAATTGAGTTTCTGTAGTTGTTTTAAATCAGTGAAAGTAGTTATGTTGCATATTTTGTGCTTAAGTGTTGGTTTGTGGAATTCAGAGAAAAGGGAGAATGTAACGTGTTTTCCACTTTCTCTTGAGTCTGTACAACCTCAGAATTGGCATAGAATGTTGTGCAGAATTTGGAATATTGCTGCTTTGACTGCATATCATTTTGGGGAGCTAATCATTTTAGCAGTGACTATTCACAGGCAATTACATTTGTAGCTATACTGACCATTACAAGGTGACTGAGTTTACCTGTCATGCCCACTGGCACTTCATCAGACCATAAAACATAAACTAGAGAAGCACACAGAAGAAGTGCCACAGAATCCACAAGCCACGTAGACCTTAATGCAGGTTTATTGGGTACAATAAAAAAAGCGTTTTCGCCACTACTATCGAGTAGCTTCTTCAGAGGTGCAGGAGCCAAAAGCAGCTGCAAGCTCTTTGGTCCTATTTAAACTCTAAAAACAATTACATATCAATTAGGCATATCAATTATATACATCACTTCCTGTTCTTGAATAAACTGAAGAAACTAGGGATAACACCAAAAATAGTACACAGAAGGGGTAGGAACCTTAAAGAACTACTACAAAGAAACCAAGCCGGTGACCCCTTCAATAGAGTCAAGGGCTGCTTTAGGTGTGGAAGGTGTAATTACTG
This sequence comes from Protopterus annectens, assembly GCF_019279795.1. NCBI lineage: Eukaryota > Metazoa > Chordata > Ceratodontiformes > Protopteridae > Protopterus > Protopterus annectens. Next base: position 1,054,774,501 of record NC_056733.1, read on the forward strand.
CAATGTTATACGTACAGGTAATTCTGTTACTTTCAGCCATAAAAAATATGAAATCACCAGTAAGATCAATTGTGAAACAAAATCTATTATTTACATGGCCTTTTGTGTTTGCTGCCCAGCTTTCTATGTTGGGAAAACCGATAGAAAGTTTAGGGAAAGGGTTTACCAACACTGTTATGCCATAAAGAATGGGAAAACAGAAAACGCATTGGCGAAACATGTAGAAAACTACCCAGGCCATAATTTTGAGTACATGGGAATTGATTGTATTCCTAATTCCATTAGGGGTGGGCCAACTTCTCTCTTATTAGAGATTTGCGAGCTGGAATGGCAACTAAAGGTTAATGCTTTTAATTTCCCAGGATTAAATGAGAGCTGCAACATTGCCCCAGTACTTAAGTATAGAGCATATTTAAGATAATCCTGAAGTAATAAATTTATTTTATTTCTTGAATGGCTCTTACTTAAACTTGGAAGCATACACCTAGACTACATTTTTTTAAGCTATATTAGTGTGGGTAGTTTGAATTTACTACTGACTTAAGTGGTGACATTTGTAATATAAAGATTAAAATTACAGTACTACATATATAAAAATCTTTGTATTATAGAAGGAAGCTTTTTTACTTTACATATTTTTATGTTAATAATAGAAATAATATTAAAATAACAATAGAATTTTTTAAGGGTTTTATATGCCTCTTGGTACTTCATTTTAATCATGTTAGATCACTTGTTTAGTATTTTACTAAGTATTTCACATGTCACTTCTGGTTGTTTTTAAAAGGGAATGTGATATGTTATGTTTTTTAACAGATATTTTCTTTTTAAATGTTTGATTATTCAAGAACAGGAAGTGATGTATATAATTGATTTGCCTAATTGATATGTAATTGTTTTTAGAGTTTAAAAAGGACCAAAGAGCTTGCAGCTGCTTTTGGCTCCTGCACCTCTGAAGAAGCTACTCGATAGTAGTGGCGAAAACGCTTTTTTTATTGTACCCAATAAACCTGCGTTAAGGTCTACGTGGCTTGTGGATTCTGTGGCACTTCTTCTGTGTGCTTCTCTAGACCATAAAACATAATAAAACAATCTATTATACAACACAACCAATAAATCAATAGATCAAAACATGTAACTTCAATGCCAATTTCAAAGGTACAATGTCATTCAAACCGAAACTCTAATCCGCTTGGATTGTGATTATCCATTAAATCTCTGCATATTTCATTTATTAACAAGATCACCCTCTCTCAGAGCTTTAACAATAAGCTGTAACACCATAAAATGAAATACATGTGAGCAAATTGATATGTTTAGCTAAAGCATTAGATATTTTATTCTTCCATATATCATATAGGTAATACAGTCCTTTAAGGAAAGATTTGTCTTCCCTATATACAAGCACGAACAGGTGGTACAAGATGCTAGACAAACTAGATCATAGCTATTGCAATTAGAAAAAGTTTGGTGTACAGCACCTACCTGTATCAGGATGAACAAAATGTTTTGAAGTGCAAATGTATCGACAAGCATTACAGGAATGATATGGATACATGCCTATAAATTCTGGCAAATTGTTAACATTCTTATTTAATTTATAACATAATTGCCACTTAAATGATCTGTTACTCTTAAAACAAAACTTAGGTTGACCTCCCCACACAACCCATTTAATAGTGTCATTGTCGATAAGAATGGGCCAGTTCTTCTTTATAACATCACAAACCAGTGTAACATCACTGGAATAAGAGAAGAGAACTCTGATGATGTTAGATCTTATAGCTGGTGCCTGTACAGGCACATCACTCAAGCCAGTATTAGATGAAAAAATAAGGTTTTGCTCTACTGTTTCTAGCATAGCAAGCCTCTTTGATGGGTCCATTCATATCCCTTAAAGAATAGCCTCTATCCATGAAATCATTACATAAACCTGCAAGCACTTGCTGTAAACAATTATTATCATTAAGTTTGAATGTCCACATACATTGACCTTTTACTATATTGTTATTAGTATACTGACTTTGTGTAACAAACTACTCTTTTTACATGGCTTCCTGTACATACTTGTCCTAAAGTGACCATCTGCTATTTTTACAATATTAACATCCAGAAAATCAATACTAATAGGGAAATAATTCATGATAAACTTTAGAGATCACAGTATCCTCAAAATAATGTACAAAGTCATGTGGAAGTGAAAGGGGACCTGCCCACATGAAAAAGGCATCATCAACAAACCACTTATAGAATTTAATATATCTAGAAAACTCATCCTCACCTAAAATATTAAATAATTCCCAATATGACAACACCATGTTGGGATAGCTATTGGCACATTCCATGCCCAAAGCCACTCCAAGCTTCTGCAAATAGAACTTTTCTGAAGGCATTATTTCCTAGGATTAACATACAAATCAAACTGATCTGGCTATTGGAATAATTGCTCTTCCTAAAAAGAAATAGTCTAACATATTCAATCCCCATATCATTTGGAATAACAGTAAAAAGGGAACATACATCTAAAGTAACCAATAAATAATTTAAAGCTTGATCAGAACCTTGTACACATTCAAAAAACATTTGCAAGAAATACTTAGTATCTTTGAGCACTGATGCTATTTTATCAAGAAGTGTTTTTAGCATTTTCTCAACATAAACAGATAAAGATTCAGTAAGCCAGCCTCGACCTGAAACAATCAGTCTCATGGGTGGCTTCACGGGATCTTTATGAATCTTTGGCAAACCGCATATCACAGGGACAAAAGGCAAAGTAAACTTTATTTTCATTCAGAATCACACAAGTGAAAAACTGAATGAAATTCTGTATCTCTGGACTCAAATGTGCAGATATCACATAGACTTAATATGACAAGACTTTAATACATACATAACTACTTACTATATACCGTAATGTTCTAGATAGATAATCCTAATATTGCACATAAATTAAACTCACTTTAACATCTAAAAACACTGACTGAGGTATGGCTCCAGTTCAAAGAAAAAGGTAAAAAAGCAATAAAAAAATTTTCAGTAGCAGTACTGGTTTATTACAAAGAGACACGAGCGCTTTCACCAATGCTTCATCAGGTGTACTCAGTCAGATAATAACCACACCTTATATAGTAAAATGTATTGACATCACTTAGCATGCAGTATAGTATTTAAAAAGACACACATATAAAAACATTTGTTAAAAACATATCAATATACATAAAGTGTATAGTATAAAATATATAAATACATATGTATGTTCACAAAGATATAAATAATAATAAAAACACCTCATCTCTTCAGACCCCTTTTTAAGAGAACTGGTCTGATTGGTAGACTTTCATTTAATCCATGTCCAAAATTGGCCCTTAACATAACAATCCATCTAGCCTCTATCTCTTCAGTTCTTAACCTAACATCACCCCCTCTGATATTCTCAGATGTTGTGGAAAGAACCTGAAATTTGAAAGTGTGATTGTTGCCTGTTCTACTGACATGTTTGGCTAGGGTATTAAAAATAGTACCCTTTTTAATATGATAGACATGCTCTTTTATCCTTTCCCTCAGGGCTCGGTCAGTCTTACCTACATAGAAACAACTGCAGGTTTCACAGACTGCCAGGTATACCACGTGCATAGTACTGCAGGTGGACAAAACTCTGATATCAAAAGTTCTACCTGTATCTGGATGTTTGAAAAACTTGCTTTCATTTATATAAACACGTTGAGCACATTTGCCACAGGGTTCTGTGCCATTCCTATCACTCTTTGTAGAACTGGCATTGGGGGTGCATAGTCTCCTTTTCAAATTCCTATAATTCCTAAATGTAAATTGTGGTCTCAAGCCTACTACCTCTGCTATTTCAGGGTCTGATGTTAAAATGTTCCAATGCTTATTAAATATTTCAGTATACATACTAACATTTTTGGAATAAGGAATGCTAATTCTTAATTGAGTGTCATATTTCCTAGGACTTCTGACATACCCTTCCGAAAAATAAGGTCTGGCTTTGTTATATCTAAACTGTCTAACTTTGTTCTCATTCCTAGCCACCATTTCTTCACTATAACCTCTCTGTGACAGTTCTAAACTGGTAGCACTCATTCTCATCTCATATTCTTCTGTGTTGGCACTCAGTCTGGACGCTCTTAAAAACTGATTTTGTACAACATTATTAAATATGTAGTTAGGGTGCATACTGTCCCTAGAGAGTAAACCATTCACCCAGCACTCTTTCCTGTACATTTTGCTAGTAATTCTCTTTTCTGAATCTCTAAAGACTTATATTGAGTATTGCCCAGAATGAGAAATTCATGATTATTGCACCGTGGCTGATTTGCAGACTAGCATTAGATATTGTAGTATAATGAGACATTTCTCTGGCTTTACTTCTACATCTGATGACCAGTGAATTGGCTAGACTTACTGAGTATTGCACTAATACTGGATTGAGACAGACAGTCAAGTTATTCCACAATTTGAGACGGTCTTCCACATTGAACTGATGGCCCAGATGGTTAGCATGGAGTATGATTTTTGACAGAGTTCAGCAGTCTGCTGGTCTGTGGGAAAAAGCTGTTTCTGAATCTCGTAGTTCTGCATCTTATGCTACGAATGTGCTTGCTGGATAATAGGTATGCAAGCAGTCTGTGAGCAGGGTGGTGCAGTCCTTAATTATTCCTTTGGCCTTGCCTAGACATCTGGACATGTGCAGGTCATGGATGGCTGGTAGGGTAGCCTTGATGATCCTCTTGGCTGTCTTCGCCACTCTCAACAACTTCCATGCCACACTGTGAGGGTTTATCAGGATGCTTTCTATTTTACCCCTATAGAAGGTTGTGAGAACTGTTGAGGGTATGTTTGCTCTCCTCAACCTTCTTAAAATGTGTGGCCTGAGACGTGCCTTCCTGACAATGTCATTTGTAGTGGTAGACCAGAACAAGTCCTCATCGATATCCACCCCAGACACTTTGCGCTACTTGCTCTCTTTACTGTCTTTCTGTTGATGGTTTGAGGAGAATGTTCCTTGCAGTTTTTCCTGTAGTGCACAATTATTTCCTTTGTTTTGTTTACTTTTAGTGCCAAATTGTTGCTGTCATCCCATGTAATCAGCTGTTCTACCCCAGCCCTGTACACTGCCTCATCAGCGCTGCTGACGAGGCCTACCACTGTTGTATCATCAGCAAACTTATGATGTGGTTAGTGTTGTACCTTGCTGTGCAGTCATGTGTTAGCAGGGTGAACAGCAAGGGACTCAGCGCACAGCCTTGAGGAACTGCAGTATTCAGAGTGAGGCTATCCAAAGAGTTATTTCCTACACACACTTTCTGAGGTCTATCCATGAGAAAGTCCAAAATCCGATTACAAAGTGGTGTGTTGATACCTAGTTGAAGCAGCTTCCCTATCAGCTGTATAGGGATGACTGTATTAAAAGCAGAGCTGAAGTCAATGAACAGTAACCTCACTTAACTGCTTCTACTTTCTTGATGGTCCAGTGATAAGTGAAGTGCTAGTGCTACAGCATCTGCAGTAGAGCGGTTTGCTCGGTAAGCAAACTGCAGCAGGTCAAGATCCACAGGTAGCTTCGATGTTATTGCTTCTTTGACTAACCTCTCATAGCTTTTCATCACAATGGAGGTTAGGGCTTTCAGGGACAAATGGTTATATAGATCATAGGAACCAAGACCACAGGTAAGAAAATCATATAACATGTCATGTACTTATCTAATTTATTTATTTTTATTTTATTTTATTTTACATTTGTTAACCGGGGGTGTCTGAATGAGCCAAAAAGGCCCTTTTTCAGCAGAGGCCCGGGGAGAAAAGATCCACAAAGAAAAATTACAGATACATTTAGTTAGACATGATCAGTATACACAGAAATTACAATAGACATGTTTTTACAGTGGTATGCGGCACATCAGCAGTTACAGTGGAGAGAACAAACAAAAAATATTAATTTAAAAATAAAGGTAATTAATAGATTTGTGGTGTACAGCTGAAATTTGGAACATAGGTAGAATACATACATAGTACACAGATTACAGTACATACATTGTAGATTAGCCAGTGTTTCTGAGTAAGATTGAAAACTATTATCAAGTGCTCTAGATTTAGTATGTATATGTTATCTGCTTTCACTAGCCTGGGGAGAAATCATGGCACTGCCAACTTTGCTTAAGATGTTGCCTGATGAGGTCTTGAAAGGAGGCTTTGGATGATGTGTTTTGAATGCTAGTAGGGACAGAGTTCCATTTTTTAGCCACCGAACTACTATATAGCGCATCTCCAAAGCTATTATAGCTGTTGGTGACTTCTAGTAGTAGTTTGCTTGATGATCTAAGAGGCCTTTTGGCTGAGTGATGTTGTACTAGGTTTTTGAGGGCAGGACACTTATTTGGGAGGTAATAGATAGTGGTAAACACTGAACAGCCTGCCTGTCCCTGGAGGAGTGGTTACTACCTAGAAGCTGTAGTTTTATTGGCCATTTTGGGTCAATTCTAAACTCCTTGATCTCTCTCTCTTAAAACCCTACAACTCTCTTTTTGCGCGGTTTTGCACACTGAGCAGCGTCGGGCAGTGCCACCTAAACAGGTTTAAACTATTCCAGGCTCCACAAAGTCTGCTCTTCACTTTTTCCCTTAGAACTGTTCAAACTCTCAAAGTAATCACTCTATTCTCTTTCTAAAGCCCTGCACTTGCTCAGTTCTTATAAGGAAACACCAACTAACTAAAGCACTACACCCTCCTTGACTTCTCATAAGTATTAGACTCCAGATTGGTCCTTCCTGATCAAGTGAAAATCAGTTCCCTTCCCTAATCTGATCAGTAAAAAAAAACAGTTCCCTATACTAATCTGGTATGTCCAAGGGTCAGTTTCAAGGTTACTCTCCAGTCCAGCTGGTGAATCTGGGAATTTTGAGGCAATGTTACAATTACCTTATGTAGACAGACAACCCTCTCCTCCTTCCAACAAACTCTAATACATGTGAGAGATGCAGTTACACAGCCAAACTGGAGGCAGAGGTCTCTCAACCCAAGACTGGCACAGTCAGTCAGGAGGAAATGGTAACCACCCACACCACAAATCCAGTCTCACACAGACCTATTGCATCTGCATACCCAACACATAAACACACAAAAACATACTCGGAGGCTCTAAATAAAAATCTGCCTAAACAGCAAAGACACCCTAAGCAGATATCTAAGCAACAGCCACCCCTCAATAATACCCACAAATCACATATCTCACAAAATCAGTGTGCCTCACAGTCACAGCCCATAAGACCAAACAACACACCAAATACACTTGTTATAGGGGACTCTATTGTCCGGCACACTGACGTCCCACTCACCAGACTGAACAAGGAGAAGGTCACTGTAAGCTGCCTGTCAGGTGCCAGGATCTGCCACATAACACAAGCACTCAGGTCACTCCAAAGTAAGTACAAGTATGACTCCGTCATTGTCCATGCTGGTGTGAATGACCTGAGACGTACCTTCCTGGACTACATGAAAAGAGACATAGAGGAGCTCTCTGACCATGTAGCCCAGGCTGGTATGTTCCTGACCTTGAGTAGCAGCTTGCCCTCACCAAGAATGATGCCACAGTATAAAGACAAAATGATCAGTTTCAACAATTGGCTAAAGTATTGGTGTCATTCAAAGGGGATCCAGTGTCTGTCAGCCTGGGATGACATGCTCAACAAGCCACGTTGCTTCGCTAGGGACGGCTTGCACCTGTCATCCTTAGGCTATCGTATACTGGCCAAGGCTCTTGCCACCCCCATACTGCCTTTTTCAGGCAAGCCTCAAAGGACAAACCCACCTCCATAGACAACCCAAAGATAAAAAAAAACTAAAGGTAATGCTACTCAGTGCCAGAAGTCTAAACCTCAAGATGCACGCACTTGAGACTCTACTCAGTATGGAGAAAATTGATGTCTGTGCAGTAACAGAAACCTGGTTTAAGGCTCCTGAGAGCACCCCAGCACTACCAGGTTATAACTCATACCATGCGTTTCAGCCCCAAAACTCAGACCGAAGCACAAAAGGAGGGGGAGTATCGATATTCATCAAAGATACCTACACCTCCAGGTTAGTGGCACTGCACGAAGCATCGGAAACCATCCATGTGCAACTAACAGCAGGCAAAACTGCTTTTCAGTTTGTAGCCTGCTACAGAACACCCTCCCTATTACAGGAACCCCACTTGGCATTCCTGAGAACACTGGAGAATATGAAGGTCTCTCCAAACACTATGTTATTGGGTGACTTCAACTACCCAAACATTGACTGGGAAAACTACTCAAGCCCAAACACCCTCGCCCAACGGTTCCTTGAATTTATAAACTCTAACACAATGGAACAATTGGTCACCACTCCCACAAGAGGGAACAACATATATGACCTGGTCATCACCAACATGGGGACTCTATGTTCCACACCAGAGGTAAACCCCTCATTGGTAAGATCAGACCATAAACAAATTTCCCTGGACATCCATATCCCGTCCCCACCCCCAGCCAAGGAAATCACTGTAAAGAATTTCTCCAAAGCCAACTTTGCACTTCTCAAGACTGAGGTGGAATACTTCAAAGCCCCTGGGCCAGAGGATAATACAGCCCAATCCGCAGAATCCTTTACAAATGCATTCTATGAGCACCTGCAGGAATGCATGGATCATGCTATCTCAAATAAAACCAAGACTTACTCCTCCAAAAACAGGAGACCGGTCTGGTGGACCCCGGCCATAAATAAGCTATACAACAGAAGGAGGAAGCTACTACATGACAGAGCAAAATCCCAAAAAGGGAAGGCATCTCTGATCAGTATTAGCAAGAAATTTCGATCTCTCATAAAATCATCAAAGGCCAGTTTCAAAAGAAAAATTGCCCTAGACACTAAAGATAATCACAAGGCCTTCTTTAGTTATGTCAGAAACATGGGCGGAAACTCCCAGATATGCTCTGAATTGTTGCATAACGGTACAAAATATACTGAACCTACAGACATAGCCAACATTCTGGCAGACAGATTCAGTGCAACCCCCCCCTTCCCCCCCGAAGGAGCAAATGCCTATCCCAACTGAATGTAACCTCCCTGACATCACAGATGCACAGGTGAAAGCTGCCCTCTACAAAGCAAAAAACACAGCATCTATGGGACCGGACGGTGTCCCAGGCTGTGTCTTACACGAGCTCCAAGAAGAACTGAACCCTCACATTAAGTCACTGTTCAAACTTAGTCTTACTACAGGATATGTACCCAAAGAATGGCGTACAGCTACAGTGGTCCCACTCCACAAAAGTGGTGCCACAACGGACCCCAGAAACTATCGCCCCATAAGCCTGACTAGTCTGGTCTGTAAAGCTATGGAGCGTATTATCATGGAACTCATAAACAAAGACATTGGGAACCTCCAGAAACTGGACCCTACCCAATTCGGCTTTGTTAAGGGCAGATCTTGCCTCTTAAACCTAGTTGATTTCTTTGAAACAGTTACCAAAGCCATAGATAAGGGCAAGGTAGTCCACACAGCCTACCTGGACCTCGCAAAAGCCTTCGACACAATACCCCACTTGGGCATCATAAATAAGCTTACCAGCTTAAATATCAACCCCTATATCACAAGATGGGTTGCAAACTGGCTCAGAGATAGAACCCACAAACGATCAGAATCACAGGTGCATTTCTGAATCCAAACCAGTTACAAGTTGCATCCCACAGGGCTTAGTTCTGGGACCTCTCTTGTTCGGTATATACTTCTCTTAGGTTCAGGCTAACACGGGGGGATTATGGCTGACAAAGTTTGCAGATGACTGCAAACTGGGGGCCATAATCGAATCTCCAGCTGACACAAGCATCCTCCAAAAGGGTCTCACAGAGACGGATGCTTGGTGCCAGAACCACGGCCTCAAGCTAAATGCTAAAAAGTGCATAGTCATCCCCTTTGGGAAAAACAAGGTGCCCACAAATTACCACATAGGTGGTAATCCATTAAGTACAGAAGAAGTAATTAGAGATTTGGGGACCAACGTAGATAGTAATCTCTCTTTTGATAATCACATTGTCAAAGTGGTTAGAAAGACCTTCTATATAGCCCACCTTATCATGAAAGGGTTCACATCTAGAGCAAGAGAGGTCATTGTGCCCCTCTACTCGTCACTCATCAGGCCCGTAATTGAATTCAATGCCCCTTTTGGGATGTACCTTAGCCGACACCTGCAGCAACTGGAGAGACCCCAAAAGTACCTCACCAAGAGGATCATGGGCTACAAACAGATGTCCTATGCAGCTCGACTAAAGAAACTCCAGCTCTACTCAGTTGCTTACCACCTACTCAGAGGCGATCTATGCCTGATGTACAAAGTCATATCAAACCCAGAATTAATGGACATGCTCCACCTCAAAAAATCCAAGTCCCTTAGAGCTACATGCTCCAGGGACCTAAACCTCAGCACAAAAATAAATAGGACATGCTGGAGGGACAGATTCATTTCCCAGAGGCTCCCCTCACTCTGGAATAGAATCCCAATTCATGTTAGACATAGCCCCTCGCTGACCCTCTTCAAGCGAAATTTGGACTCGTGGATGGGAAATCGCAAATTCACCCCTGGGATCTCTCCTGTGTCCCTGCTAGGCAGAGGCACAGTAAACTAATCTTAAAAGGATACCTTCTGTGACCTACTTTACAGAGGCACAGTAGGCTAATCTAATAGGGAGGCAGAAGCCAAATACACTCTGGCTAGGCTTATAAATGCCCTAGGGCAGATAGCCTAGTATCTACCTATGAACCTATGAACCTATGAATAACAGAGGCAGAGCTGATTGTAAGTTAGGAGGTTGGGCAGTTCAAGCCAGTGGAGCTGTCTCAAAGTAGTACAGTGATGAGTTCTATATGAGCAATTTGCAGCAAAGTGGGCAATTCTGTTATAGCAGGTTTCCATTTTGCTTAGTTCAGTTTTGTTGAGATTAGTCAGAATGGGTGATGCACAGAGTAGGGTGGATAGAAGTTGGGAGTGAGCAATGGCTGATCTTGTGTTGGTAAGAAACGGTTTGATACGGTAGAGTGATCCCAATTTGGCATGTACTTTTTTAATAGTTAAGTTGAGATGACTATCAAATTTTAGGTGGGAGTCTATGGTTATTCCCAATAGCTTAGCCTGTGCCACTGGAGTGATTGGAGTAGCATTTGTGGAGTAGATAGTGAATTGACTGTTATCAGTTGTTTTTGTTAGAACTGGTTATAATCATAAGCTGAGTTTTCTTTGGATTGAGGATAAGTTGGGCTTTGGTACGGTAGTTTTCAATGTCAGAGAATGCTAGTTGAGTTGTTTGCAGGAGGGTGGGAATGTTTTGTGCAGCACAGATTAAGGTAGTGTCATCTGCATACTGAATGATAGATGCATGCTGTGTGGAGGTATGGGGGTCATTTGTGAAGACTGTGAATAGTAGTGGTCCTAAGATAGAACCCTGTGGAACTCCTATAGTTATGGGCAGCTGAGGAGCGAGAGAATTTTCCCATTTCACAGCTTGGCACCTGTCAGTTAAGTAGTTTTGGAACCAGGTAAGAGTGGAATTTGATAGATGATATTGTTTTAGTTTGTTTAGCAGGATTTGGTGTGAGATTGTGTCAAATGCTTTCGACATATCCAAAAAAGAGTTGACACCTGTAGGCCTTCGTTTTTGAGATGGTTTACTGTGTCTGTGAAGTAGAGGAGGGCTGTAGTGGTACTATGGGCAGGTCTGAAACCATGCTGAGTAGGTGACAGGATGTTGCTGTCTAGGAGATAGTTTAGCATCTGGGTATGGATGCATTTTTCTAGGATTTTGGCCAGGGGGGAGAGTAAAGCAATGGGTCTGTAGTTATTAAGTTCAGTGGAGGTCCCATCTTTATGTATGGGTGTAACATAGGATATTTTCCAGAGTTTGGGCACATAGTTTTCAACAATTGATCTGTTTATGAAAGTGGAGACTGGGATAGCAATAGCATCTGCTGTGAGTTTCAAGAAATAGCTGGGGAGTAGGTTGGCTGCTGTTGATGAGGTTTTTAGTTTGGAGAGCATGATTTTGATTGAAGTGGTGGAAACTGTTTTGAGGGTAAAGCTTGTATTAATGTTATTTGTGTTGGGGGGATAGTGAGGAAGGAACTGTCATGTGATACTAAGGATAGAATTGAGTTCACAAAGTGGGAGATGAATTGTGTTTCAATGGGAACTTTAGTGTCAGGGGTGGTTGGTTTGGGGGTAGCCTTTTGGGTGGATTTTAGTAGCTGGTTTACATTTTTCCAAAATTTTGGGGGATTGTGTTGGCATTTAGTTTGTAATGTTGTGTAGTAGGATTTTTTGTCCAGCCTAATGCATTTTTTTGCACGGTTGCACAGTTCTTGGTACTTAGTTAGGCTTTGTGTTTCTTTGTTTTTTTGATAGTAAAACCAGGCAGTGTCTCTGGACTTGAGGATTTGTTTGGTTTCTTCACTGAGCCAGGGGGTTTGTAGAGGTTCTAACCTAGATTTTGCGCAATGGAGCGACAGTGTCTAGGTGTTGTAGAAATGTTTTGTTGAAATATGCTACAGCCTGGTCAAGTGGGAGGGTTTTTAGGGGTGTCCAGTCACAGTTATAGAGTAAAGTGTTGAGGACCTCAGGAGATAATTTGTTTGTGTTTCTAGTGGATATATAGTTAGTGGTTTTGCATATGCTTGTTCTACTACATATAAAGTATATTATGTTGTGGTCACTTAAGGTGTCTGGGAGACTGCCTGTGTGAGGGTTCAATGTGGGGTTGTTAGTTAGGACCCAGTCAAGAACGGATTCCCTTTCAGATTTTTTATCACATCTGGTTGGAATTTGGACTAGCTGCTGGTAGCCATAGAGATTTATTAGATTACTTGGTGGTTCTGATATACAGGTGAACCAATCTAGGTTGAAGTCCCCCAGAATAAGGGTTTGTAATCAATCTATTGATCTCAAACTTCTGTATCTGAATAAAAGTATTGTAATCAGAAAGCATATTAAGCATACTATCCAAGTAAAAAGTCTTGTCCATGACAGCTATCACTCCACTCTTGTCAGCTGGCCGAATACATATAATTTCTAGTTCCTGTAGCTCAGATAGAGCTGAATACTCATTCTGAGTCGATTAAAAATCATGCCTGAATGTGTGGCAGTAAGACTCTTAATGACATCAGATTCACGTCTTTCAAAAAGTTTAAAGAAGTGGATGAAGACAAGGAGCTGTTTACATGGTGGCTCACATGTGTTTCATTTTATGGTGTTACAACTTATTGTTAAAGGTCTGAAAGGGGGCGATCTTGTTAATAAGATGGAATATGCTGAGATGCAATGGATTATCACTATGCAAGTCGATAAGATTTTTAGCTTGAATGACATTATACCTTTAAAACTGGCATTGAAATTACGTGGTTTGATTTATTGGTTTATTGGTTGTGTTATATAATAGTCTGTGTTTTCTTGTGTTTTATGTCCTGATGACGTGGTAATGGAAGTGAAAACACTTACCTATTAAAGTTTTATTTGTTTTTGCTGTGTTGGAAGTCCTTTATTTTTATCATTATTACATTAGTTGACTGTAGGTTCTCCTGCTTTAATTTTGGTACACCTAATCTCTGCCAGCATCTAATTATATGATATTTATAACTGTTGTTTGTTACTTTAGTTTAGTGTATATCCTGTACACGTTCTCTGCTAATAGTTACCTTAGTATGTAGCACATACACCTGTTCTGCTGTCTGCCACATTAATGTGGATCCTGTACATTTGGTCTGTTGTCTGTTACCTTAATGTGTATCCTATACACCTCTATCCTGCCGGTTACCTTAGTATGTATCACATACCCCTACTCTCCTGTCTGCTACCTTAATGTATATCCTGTACACCCGTTCTGCTGTCTGTTATCTCAGTGTGTATCCCGTACACCTGTGCGCCTGCCTGTTACCTTAGTGTGTATCCCATACATCTGGTATGTTGTCTAATACCTTAGTGTGTATCTCATACACCTGCACTTCTGCCTCTTACCTTAGTGTGGATCCTGTACACCTGCACTTCTGCTGTTACCTTACTTTGTACCCTGTACACCTGCGAACCTGCCTGTTACCTTAGTATGTATCCCATATCCCGCTTTGCCATCTGCTACCTTAATGTATATCCTGTACATCTAGTCTGCTGTCTGCTACCTTAGTGTGGATCCCATACCCTGCACTCCTGCCTGTTATCTTACTTTGTATTCCATACACCTGCACTCCTGCCTGTTACCTTAGTGTGTATCCCATACATCTGGTCTGTTATCTGCTACCTTAGTGTGGATCCCATACCCTGCACTCCTGCCTGTTACCTTACTTTGTATCCTGTACACCTGCGCTCCTGCCTGTTACCTTAGTGTGTATCCCATACATCTGGTCTGTTGTCTGCTACCTTAGTGGGGATCCCATACCCTGCACTCCTGCCTGTTACCTTACTTTGTATTCCATACACCTGCACTCCTGCCTGTTACCTTAGTGTGCATCCCATACATCTAGTCTGTTGTCTGTTATCTTAGTGTGGATTTGGTACACATGCGCTCCTGCCTGTTACCTTAGTGTGGATCATGTACACCTAAACTGCTGCCTGTTACCTTACTTTGCATCCCATACACCTATGCTCCTGCCTGTTAGCTTAGTGTGTATCCCATACATCTGGTCTGTTGTCTGTTACCTTAGTGTGTATCCCGTACACCTGCACTTCTGCCTGTTACCTTAGTGTGGATCCCGTACACCCGCACATCTGCCTGCTACTTTAGTATGTATCCCATACCCCTGCTTCACCATCTGCTACCTTAATGAATATCCTGTACATCTGGTCTGCTGTCTTTTACCCTAGTGTGTATCCCATGCACCTGCACTCCTTCCTGTTACCTTACTTTGTGCCCCATACACCTGTGCTCCTCCCTGTTAACTTAGTGTGGATCCTGTACACCTGCACTCCTGCCTGTTACCTTGCTTTTTATCCCGTACACCTGCACTCTTACCTGTTACCATAGTGTGTATCCCATACATCTGGTCTGTTGTATATTGCCTTAGTGTGGATAAAGTACACCTGCGTTCCTGCCTGTTACCTTAGTGTGTATCCTGTACACCTGCTGTTCTGCCTGTTACCTTACTTTGTATCCTGTACACCTGCTGTTCTGCCTGTTACCTTACTTTGTAACCCATACACCTGCGCTCCTGCCTGTTACCTTAGTGTGTATCCCATAAACCTGTGCTCCTGCCTGTTACCTTAGTATGTATTCCATACCCCTACTCTGCCATCTGCTACCTTAATGTATATCCTGTACATCCGGTCTGCTGACTTTTACCTTAGTGTGTATCCCATGCACCTGCACTCCTGCCTGTTACCTTAGTGTGGATCCCATACACCTGCACTCCTGCCTGTTACCTTACTTTGTATCCCATACACCTGCGTTCCTGCCTGTTACCTTAGTGTGTATCCCATACATCTGGTCTGCTGTCTATTGCCTTAGTGTGGATCACATACACCTGCGCTCCTGCTGTTACCTTACTGTGGATCCCGCACACCTTTTCTTCTGCCTGTTACTTTACTTTGTATCCTATACACCTGCACTCTTGCCTGTTACTTTAGTATGGGTCCCATACACCTGCGCTCCTGCCTGTTACCTTAGTGTGCATCCCATGTAGCCCATACACCTGCTCAACTGTCACAACACATGCATTGTATATTTGGAGTCTGACTGTACTTACCAAGCAGACCACCAGCTTTCTTGTTGCTGTGTTTACTCCTTATATCTACCAATGTCATTACAAAGTATCTATTTTCAAAGTATGATACAAATGCTACACTGTTGCTCTTGTTTTTGGTTAGTTTATATATGAGTAATGATGTGATAGAAATATCACATTACTGCTGTACTGAGTAAGCATTATACATGTGTTCCTCTTCAGATATTGAATTGAATAATTTTCTGTATGTTCAGCCTGCGTACCATTATCTATGTGTTTGCATGTGCTTCTTTCTCTGATTCCCATAGTACATTCCAATGTGAAAAATTGTTTTTGCTATAAAACTTCTCTTTATTCTGTGAGTGTTTTGTTAGTTAATCCTTTATGCTGAAGTTTTCTCCATGGGCCACCACCATAAATGGTCTCTATTCAAATGCAGGTCATAGTGAATAAAATGAAATATGTAAATATATACACAAGCATGTATGTATACATTACATGCAAGAAAAAAAGTTTTGATGTATTTTGCAAGCTTCTAGATATGATTAGAAGAGTTATGTTTAGTGCAGTTAAACGCCAGTGTAAAAGAAAAATGTAACAATGAATTGTTGCTTGTTTCTTGCAATATCTCATCTTGTTTTGACAGAGAGTTTTATCCTTCTGTTGTTTACTGCAACTGTTAATTTACAACTATTGCAGTACAAGTCTGCTTGGGATACCAGCAATTTTAGTTTTCTTTATATGGATTCCCCACTGTGAAATCACTACTTTTACAATAAGAATAGAAGGCTAAAAGCAAAATCAAATATAATTAGGAGCAGATGTTTCCTAGAATAAAATCCTTGAAATCACAACTTGAGCGGAGTATGTACTTTATGGAAGGAAATACAAACTAAAAGCTGAGAAACAAATGTGGGTTTAGGGCGCCACCTACTGGAATAATCCATGTTTGCAAAATGAAGTACATAACTAACCAGAAACTGTCATAATATGAGTTGACCGAAGCTGAAACTGGATTGTGCCTAGCTAAGAAATACTTCAAAAGGATGAAATGAGCTTTCCTGTATCTATATAATCAATGCTGAATTTAAACATGCCACTGATCTGTCCTCCATGCAGTTGCCTTTATTGTTATTTATATAATGAAAGTACCGATTGATTTTATCATTTCTTTGCCATCATTGTATAAAGTTTCTACAGAAGGTTCAGTTATACTGTACATAGGAATATTCTTTTGCAAGAGTTTGGATAGCAGCTTCAGTCAGTTACTTGGTGTACCATACATGTAATGGGTTTCCCTATTAGACTTTGATGTGGACTTTCTGTTCATTTTTTGCTACATAGAATAACCCTATATTAATCACTGACATATTTGTTAGCCATGTTGTTTTTAAAAGAAATATTAGGTGGTGTTACTGAAAGTTTGCCCCGATGAATTGAAATAAACTGCTCAGTTCCTTCCATAGACTGACAAAAATAGCCCATTGACAGCAGAGATCTAATAGAGTTAATAAATTAAAATAAAATACAGTAAAATAACAAACAAAATAAAAAATATCCAGTTCATCTTTCAAGATCCTGGAACATAAGAACAATGATTTATCTTATCTTTGCTTGATATGGGTCCTGGTATATTGCTATCCGTAGCTTCACAGGTTCAAAGGAACATTTGATTGAGAAGCTTATGATAAGGTAGCCTTCAAAAAGCTTGATGGTGATATACTCACACACACACACTATATATATATATATATATATATATATATATATATATATATATAAAATATATATATTTTTCCCCCTTGTATTTTGAAAGAAATTAATGGCTGACTTCTTACTGTAAAAGGAAGTTTGTTCCATAATCCTGAGAAAAACATTCTAATTTATCAGCCACGTTTTTTCCTGTTACAAACACTAAACTTTTAATATTACATTCCTGATCTGATGTTAGATCCACAAGTGGTACATTCCAAGCACAGACTTCCAGACGAAACAGAATCAGACATTGACTTATAGAAGATGAAGTGTTCACCTCCAAGTAATTGAGAAGAAAAAAATATGCTTATAATCCCAGAAGCCTTTATGAATGGTTATAGTTTTCCAGCCCTTGATTTTTCTAGAAAGGCATCATTGCACCTTTTCAGCTTCATTCACGTAGCTTCTCTGAAGGGCACAAAATGCAAAACTGCATTCACTAAGGGGTCAGAATATAGTTTTCTGACTGTATTGCATAATCGTTGGTCAAAGCTTATATTATTGTTTGCAAGTGTTCCTAGATCTTTAATCATCATTTTCAATGTTGTCTATCAGTTTTTTTTTTTTTAATTTATGTTAACATTAAATATGTTGCTAACTTGCTGAAGGAACAAATGTTTTAAGGATGTTGGACATTTTTCTGATTCAACATATCATTGCTCGCTTATCTGCTTCAGTAGTTACTGACTCCAGTTTATATGACTTCTTTACAAGCAAATACAAATCAATATTGACTTTCAGGGTATACAGTGACAGAGAAAAAGGTGGAACACAAACCTATGACAGAAAACAATTTGCAGTTACTACACACATGATAACTTAGTAGCTGGGGTTAACAGCAAGGGAAAAAACAATCTTATTTATAGCACAAATGCCTAAAAAAATGTTGAATGTCTTTTCCAGATGTCTTTTCTGGTAAAATGGAGGCATTATAAATGCAATGGCGAAGCACAGTAATGTCTTGTTCATAGGTTCATAGGTAAGTACTAGGCTATCTGCCCAAGGGCATTTATAAGCCTATCCAGAATGTGTTGGCTTTCGCTACCCCCTTAGATTAGTTCCCTGTGCCTCTAACCAGCAGAGCCATTAGTTCCCTGTGCCATTGTCCAGCAGAGCCACTGCAGTGATCCCCAGGGTAAATTTTTGTTTCCCATCCACCCAGCAAGGTTTCTCTTGAAGAGTGTTAGTGAGGGGCTCTGCCTGATGTATATTGGAATCCTGTTCCAAAGCATTGGGAGTCTCTGGGACAGGAATCTATCCCTCCAGCATGTCCTATTTATCATTGTGGTGAGGTTTATATCTCAAGAGCGTGTGGCTCTCCAGGATTTGTTTTTTTATAGGTGGAGCATGTCCATCAATTCATGGTTGGACATGGCCTTGTATGTCAGGCAGAGATCACCTCTAATTAAGTGGTATGCAAACAAGTACAGCTGGAGTTTCTTGAGTTGGGCTGCATAGGGCATCTGTTTGAGGCCAGTTATCCTCTTGGTGAGGTACTGTTGTGGTCTTTCCAGCTGTTGCAGGTGTCTTGTAAGGTACATCCCAACTAGGGTACTGTAGTCTATGATGGGTCTAATGAGTGATGAGTAGAGAGGTACAATAACCTCTTTTGTTCTAGATGTGAACCCTTTTGTGATTAGGTGGGCCACATAGAAGGATTTTCTAACCACCTTGGCAATATGATTATCAAAGGAGAGATTACTATCTACTTGGGTCCCCAGATCCCTTATTAGATTTTCTGTATTTAGGGGACTACCACCTATGTGATAGTTCATGGGTACTTTGTTTTTTCTAAAGGGGATGACTATGTACTTTTTGGCATTTAGCTTGAGGCCATGATTTTGACACCAGGTATCTGTCTCAGTGAGACCCATTTGGAGGGTGTCTGTATCAGCCGGAGAATCAATTATGGCCCCTGGTTTGCAGTCGTCTGCGAACTTGGTCAGCCATAGTCCTCCTTTGCTTGCCTGTACCTCTGAGAAGTATATACCAAACAGGAGGGGTCCTAGGACTGATCCCTGGGGGACACCACTTGTAACCGGTTTATAGTCAGACATAGAGCCTGCAACTCTCACCATGTGGGTTCTATCCATGAGCCACTTGGCAACCCATCTCGTGACGTAGGAGTTTATGTTCAAGCTGGTGAGCTTGTCTATAATACTAGAATGAGGAATGGTGTCAAAAGCCTGTGCGAGGTCTAGGTAGGCTGTGTGGACCTCCTTTCTCTCATCTAATGCCTTGGTAACTGTCTCAAAAAAGTCCACCAGGTTTAGGAGGCATGATCTGCCCTTAACAAAGCCAAACTGGGTAGGGTCCAATGTTTGGAGGTTCCCAATGTCTCTGTTATGATTTCCATGATGATACCTTCCATAGCCTTGCAGACCAGGCTAGTCAGGCTTATAGGGCGATAGTTCCTGGAGTCCGTTGTTGCTCCACCTTTGTGGAGTGGGATAACTATTGGTGTGCGCCACTCTGTGGGTACATAGCCTGTAGAGAGGCTGAGTTTGAACAGTGTGTTTAGGTGAGGGGTTAGTTCATTTTGGAGCTCTTGAAAGACAAAGCCTGGGACACCATCCGGTCCCATTGAAGCTGTGTTTTTGGCTTTGGATAGGGCTGTTTTAACCTGTGTGTCGGTGACTGACGGGGCCATACATTCTTCTGGTATGGTTATGGGCCCTTTAGGGGGTGAGGGGGGGGGTGAAATTTGCACTAAACCTGTCTGCCAGAATGTTGGCAATATCAGTCGGTTCAGTGTATTTTGTGCCATTCTGCACTAACTCAGAGCAGATCTGAGAGTTTCCACTTAGGTTCCTGACATAGCTAAAGAATGCTTTGTGGTTATCTTTAGAGTCATTGGCAATTTTTCTTTCGAAATTAGCCTTGGATGATTTAATGAGGGATCATAGTTTCTTGCTGATACAGATCAGGGATGTCTTTCCTTCTTGGGATTTTACTCTTTTCTGTACTAGTTTCCTCCTTCTGTTCTATAGCTTGTTTATGGCAGGGGTCCACCAGACTGGTTTCCTTTTCTTGGAGGAGTGAGTCTTGGTTTTACTTGGGATAGCATGATCCATGCATTCCTGCAGATGCTCATAGATTGCCTTTGTAAAGGTTTCAGCAGCTTGGACAGCATTGTCCTTTAGCATGGGGGCTGTGAACCTTTCCACCTTGGTCTTAAGTAATGTGAAGTTTGCTTTTGAAAAGTTTTTCACGGTGGTTTCCTTAATGGGGGTGGGGGCAGAATGTGGATATCCAGAGTGATTAGTCTATGGTCTGATCTAACCAGTGAGGGGTTGACTCTGGTGTGGAACACCAGTCACCCATGTTGGTGATGACCAGGTCCAATATGTTGTTCCCTTTGGTGGGGGTGTTGACCAGTTGATCCAGGGTGTTTGAGTTTATAAATTCTAGGAAGCGTTGGGCAAGGGAGTTAGTACTCATGTAGTTCTCCCAGTTTATGTTTGGGTAATTGAAATCACCCAGTATTAGGGTGTTTGGTAGGACCTTCATATTTCCCAGTGTCTCCTGAAATGTGGAATGGGGGTCCTGGGCCATGGTGGGTGTTGTAGCAAAGCTTCAATAAGAGGAGGAATAATTGCCTCCACTGAAGGCTTCAGAGGATATTGTGGGATCTGTGTATGAGGAAGCACAATTAATAAGAACCTGAAAAGGGGTAGAAAAAGCTTTACATCACTGGTATGAGCGGTCCTTAAAACCTGAGGAACAGGGAATTAAGAGAGTAAATAGAACCAAAATGCTCTCATCCAAAAAAAGGAAGCCAATCTGGTGGTCCCCTGCCATAAACAAACTTTACAACAAAAGGAAGAAACTTTTGCAGAAAAGAGGAAAATCCCAGGATGCAAAAAACTCCCTTACTAGCCTCAGTAAGAAACTGAGATGCCTCATAAAATCCTCCAAAGCTAGTTAAGAAAATAAAATTGCCAAAGATTCCAAAGACAACCACAAAGCATTCTATAACTATGTCAAGAATCTAAATGGCAATGCTCAGATCTGCTCTGAGCTAAAACAAAATGGCATTAAATATACTGATCCGAAGGATATTGCCAATATCCTGGCAGATCGATTCAGTGCCAACTTTACACCCCGCTCACCCTAAATGGCCCATCTCAATACCAGAAGATTGCCAAATTCCAGTAATAACGGCCACACAGGTACAAAACGCACTCTCTAAAGCCAAGAATACAGCATCCATGGGACCAGATGACATCCCGGGCTGTGTACTACATGAACTACAATATGAACTGGCACCTCACCGAAGTGTCATGTTTAATCATAGCCTCACCTCAGGTTTCATGCCCACTGAGTGGGGGAGAGCTACAGTTATCCCAATCCACAAGGGGGATCTACCTTGGATCCCGGAAACTACCGTCCCATCAGTCTGATAAGCCTTATCTGCAAGGCCATGGAGCGTATTATCATTTAACTTATAAACAAAGACATTGTCAACCTTCAAATACTGGACCCCACCCAGTTTGGGTTTGTGAAGGGCCGATCTTGTCTCCTGAACCTGATTGACTTCTTTGAATCAGTCTCCAGAGCCATGGACAAGGGTAAGGTGGTCCACACAGCCTATCTAGACCTTGCCAAGGCCTTTGACACCATCCCCCACTCTGGAATCATAGATAAACTTACTAAGTTGGGCATTAATCCCTATGTCACCCAATGGGTTGCTAAATGGCTTACTGATAGAACCCACACTGTAAAAGTATCCGACTCCAAATCCAGCTCCAGACAAGTGACAAGTGGAGTACCTCAGGGTTCAGTCCTGGGGCTGCTCTTGTTTGGCATCTACTTCTCTAAAGTACAGGTCAACACTAAGGGACTCTGGCTAACAAAGTTTGCAGATGACTGCAAACTGGGAGCCATTATTGAATCCCCAAATGATGTGGATACTCTACAAAAGGGCCTTACAGAAACAGATGCTTGGTGCCAGAGCCATGGGCCCAAGCTCAATGCCAAGAAATGTATTGTTATCCCCTTTGGGAAAAAACATGTATCCATGAATTACCATATATGTGGCAGTACACTAAACACAGAAAGTGTGATAAGAGACTTAGGGACACAGGTGGACAGTGGTCTCACCTTCGATAACCACATCGCCACAACAGTCAGGAAATCCTTCTATGTGTCACACCTCATCACAAAGGGCATTTCATCCAGAAAAAAGGAGGTCATTGTCCCACTGTACTCATCCCTCATTAGACCCATTATAGAATATAACGCCCCATTTGGTATGTACCTCTCAAGACATCTGCAACAACTGGAAAGGCCTCAGAAATACCTCACTAAAAGAATCACAGGCCTAAAGCAGATGCCCTATGCTGACCGCCTTAAAAAACTCCAGCTATACTCTGTTGCATATCGTCTACTCAGAGGCGATCTCTGCTTAACATACAAGGCTATGTCAAACCCAGAGCTGTTGGACATGCTACACTTAAAGAAATCCCAATCCCTCAGAGCTACACGCTCCAGGGATCTAAACATTGTCATCACAATAAACAAAACATGCTGGAGGGATAGGTTCCTGACCCAGAGACTCCCCAGACTCTTGAATAGATTGCCCATACATGTCAAGCAGAGTGCCTCTTTGGACCTCTTCAAGAGGAACCTTGACGATTGGATGGGAGAAAGGAAATTCACCCCAGGGATCACGTCAGTCGCCCTGCTAGACAGGGGTCCAGGAAAGTAAATAATGTGGGAAGAAATAGCCAGGGAATTGTTATGGCTAGGCTTGTATAGGCCCTAGGGCTGATAGCCTAGTACCAACCTATGAACCTATGAACCTATGAACCTATGAAGCATGCAGCAAGAAATGAAAAAAAAAACAAACAGTTCCTCTTAACAAGTAAAAGCAACATCTATACTAATCTATGGAATTTCCGGATGAGCTCTCTAAGACAGTGGTAAAAAACGCATCCTAAATTAACAATCAAATCATGCCCTACAGGAATAGATAAGCAAAAAAGCATGTTGCACAGACAGTTGTTCTAAGGTAACTGCAGTTTAGCTGCAGGATGGAAAATAGTGCAATTTGAAATACCAAATGCATTCACTTTTTCAATATAAAGTGTAAGATTTGAAAACGTTTTAGTCCTGAAAATGGAGTGCATTACATTTGTGTCCACCAAGCATTTAGTAACAGCCTGATACCTCTCAAGCTGCAGACACTGAAAACAGGAACAAAGGTTCTTGAAAAGAGGAGGAACATCCAGCTAAAAAAATCTGGAAATGTATGAATGACATAAAGTGTGAATATCAAACATCATATAACTCTTCCCACTTTCAGAAGAAATGTGGGAAACCGCTCAGAAACACGCGTAAAAAACTGAGACTGACAAAAATGATGGAAAATATAACCACATTATCAAGGAGACAGTGTAAATTCTGTATACTTTAATGATGTGTATTGCAAAATTCTAGCAGACAAGGCTTTGATTTTTGTTTCAGAAAAGGGGAGATTTAAGATGTGTGTCATCTTTTTTAAAATTATTGTTGCCACTAGTATGTTGGTCATGTGGTATTTTTTTTTATGTACTAGACAGCTTCAAACATGAGATGTGATGTGGGAGATTCAGAATACTGGAGATAAACCAAGTCTGGAAATAGGGACATATCTCCAGAAATAGTAGTATTCCAAACGAGGTCTAGAAATATGAGAGTTCCTGCAAAACAGGGACAGTTAAGAGGTCTGCAACAGCTTTATTTGCAAAGTGGTTAAAAAGGGTCCCTACTGAGCCATTAAAATAAGTGGTACACAGATGATGTAATCCTCACCCAGGCATTGGTCAAAATTAAAAATCTTCTTGTGGCCATGGCTAGGGAAAGTAAAGAAATGGTTGTCAGCATTCTGTTTCTATGGAAACTGTGTCTGCTCAGATGGACGGTAGTGGAATTCATTTCTCTGCTGCCCAGGCTGTCTACAAAAATAGAATACTGAATATGCATTTGAGGTCCTGGTCATAAGGTTCTGGTTAGTGGCCCTTTTAGATGCTGTCTAGCTCTCTCCCTGTCATGTTTAAGACTCCCTCTTCTACTATGACCCACAGGTCCTGTTCCCCTAATTTCAAGCGTAAGGTTTTGGGCATGTAAATCAAGGTCTCTGTTCTCTTTGCATCTTCTCTTTCTTTTTCTGTTCCTGATAGTTAGTAGAGTAGTTATGACAGGCAACCAATCATCCAAATTTGTGGTCTTGTGTGTCACACAAATTTTCTTTAGCTGTTCTTATACCTCTGGATGTTACCCCCTTGAACAAAAAGCTAGTACATGGGAGGAGATGTAGTAGCATCCATCAGGCCAGAGAATCTTCAGTTATTACGGTCTAAATAATTATATACTGCCTTACACTCATTTTGGTTATACCTATATATTCTTGCCCAGTCCACCCTGGGGGGCATACCTATTCTATGTCTCCAATCCTAGTGTTTCTTTTTTTTTTCTTTTAAGTACAAAATCATTATCTTGGGAGTGGCTGCAGTCTATTCTGCCTTTTTGAACAAGCAATTATGTACTTTGTTTGGAATAAATGCTGTTATAAGTTGGTTTAGGTCTGTCCAAGTGAGACTTTAACAGGGAATAATTAATAGCAGTTCCCTCTGAATTTTCAAGGACCTACTCATGTCAGGGAATTAATTGATAAGATTTCATAACTTTGATGGGGTCCAGGGATGCTGTAACTACATAACAGTATTGTCTATCCTTAAAGACTGCTGGGGCAGAGCTTGAATGATAACAGGATTTTCAACATCACCAGAATCAACGTTCAAAAAAAGGATTTATTGCTTTTGTTTTAACCTCTGGAAGGAAGGTGAAAGAGATTTAGATGTTTTAGTGTTACACAGCAGTACAATGTTACCAGAGTTTACAGCAGACAGTGATTTTCATCTGTACTTGTATCCTCTATTACAGGTGGGTTTGAATCAGGCAGACGTTTAAACTGAGTGGAACTTCTGTATGAGGACATTGTGGTCTCATTAGGTGATGCTAAGGGTCCTTCTGGAGAGGACAATACAGGTGCTGAATGTATCAATGCTTCTTTGATAGAATGTGGAGCTTGAGAAGGCTGGGGTTGCAATACTGGATGAGACATTGCTATATACCATGGAGGTGGCACCTTTGGTATGTCTGCTGGTGTTATATCCTATCTTTCTTCCTCAGCTTAATTTGTTTGTGTCTTTCGGCATTTCCCGGTTAGGGGTTGCCACCGCGGAACTCCGGTCCGCTAATGATTGGCAGTAGATTTTTACATGCTGGCTTGCCAGGCCTAACGCACAACCTCAGCTTAATAAACATGCAATTTTACTTTTACTCTCTGGGGGGATGTAGGGGCATAGCATACATATCAGAGCATTTTCTTTGTATTTATTTTACTGGGAAAAAACTACTAGGACAGAGCCCATCTTCAGCAAAGGCCCATCTCTTTGGAATGTGGGAGGAAACCTATACAAACACAGGGAGGATATGCAGACTCTGCACAGAAGGCAATCCAGCCAAGAATTGAACCAGAGAACTTCTTGCTGTGAGGCGACAATGCTAATCGCTGCACCACTGCACCATCCATATCACAATTGACTTTCACATTCTGATTTGTATGTTTATTTATTATAGTTTTTATTTTCCACTGGAACAGGAAAGTTCAAATAGGCAAAAAAAAAAAAAAACATTTTCATGGAGGCCCAGGGAGAAAAGCTTTACAAAAAGATTATACAACGTCATGCATTAATACAAAGTATAAAAGTCACATAGGATAAGAGAATAACAAATGCAGCATAGAGTCATAGGACAGAACAAAAAACTTCCAGTAAAATACATGCACATAATTCAAATTAAAACTGGATTCTTTGATTTTATGACAAAAAATCAAGGTGAGGTAAAAAAAGAGAACATACTGCAGACAGGTATGGTTAAATGAGAGTGGTATAGCAGCTGATTAGTACTTAAATAAACCTTCAAGAGTGAGAAATGATGTAAGAGGAATTTATATGTCGAAACAGAGTGAAGGCTAGGAGGATAAAATTTGCATGTAGTAGCATTGGAACGCAATGCAATAGCAAAGTACTAAATTAAACAATAGTTGTTGGTGTTTACAGTTAAGGTATTAGCCTGGCATTGAGTAGGAGCTGAGTGAAGTAGGTATTATTTAAGCTGATTTTTGAAAACTTTTTTTTTTTTTCAATTTGCGTTAAGCTGGCGGAGTGGTAAAGAGCTCCAAAGTTCAGAGGCACAGCAGGAGTAGGGTGTGTGACCAGCAGCATTATTAGAGTGGTGATGTGTAAAAGTGACTTATTTGAGAACATAGTTCCCTGAATGAGGAATGATATTGTAAGTAGTGCTGGACAGTTTTTTTTTTGGCTTAATTATTAGGTTCTGTCCAGTAAGTTATTGTGGGAACTCATTGACAATATAGTTATTGTAAGACTATGCAGTGGTCATTAGTAGAAAATCTAGCATTTTTTATAACAGCTGTCCAGTTTCATTTGTTGGGAGGTATGAAGGTCACTCAGGATAGGACAGGTATAAAGAAAAGAGCTAAGTATATTTTTTTGGTTTTAGAGTTTGTACTGTTAATTGTTGCTTATAGTTTTTCAAATATCTGCTGAAAGTGTTTTCCCCACCTCCCCCTATTTTCTCCTTTGTCTTCAGTTGGTATAACTGTTTTTTACAGCTTGTGTATCTAACTCAAGGATCACTTACATAAAATTAGAACTGTTAGTAACAGCCTGCATTTCATTGCTGGAACCTGTGTTCTGAGAGACTGCCTTCCAATCTATCTGGAAATATACAGAGCTGAGTATATTTTGATTGGTTTTAGAGTTTGTACTGTTAATTGTTGCTTATAGTTTTTCAGATCGCTGCTGAAAGTGCTTTATCCTACCCACCCTCCCGATTTCTGGCTTGTAGTTTAAATTTGGTGGCTTTTGCAGTTGCCCGCCCCACTGTAGACTTGATCTGGGACACTCCCCCAGTCCCATCTCTTTACCTCATTCTACCTAATAAACTCCTTCTGCACTTGTTTTTAGTCCTTTTTAATTTAATTGCATTTTTAAACTGTGTTTTGTCTAACATTGCTACATACTCAAGTGTGCTAGCTTGCACTGCATGTGAATTGTTTTTACTGCTGTTTTAGCTACTTTTCTGTAAAAAAAAAATATACTGTAAGCCTGTTTCCTATCTTTCCTGTGACTGGGGTAGTCCAGATACAGATTTGCTGTATTCAGGACTGTATGTAAGCTTCTGAGCCCCCCCTCCCCCCCAAGCCTTTCTGTGTTGGAGGGAAGCCTTCTAGTTTGTCAGTGGGAGTGGTAAGCACTAGGTAACCTGTCTACCACATAAAGAGTGGTTCTGGCCCAGAAATTGTAGTTATTGGCCATTTGGGCAATCTCTTCCATCTTTCTCAACTTTCTGATTTGAAAGCCTGCATTTGCACTTGTTTCTAACCTGTAACTCATCTAGTGCAGATGCAGATTCTTAGTTTTAGCACTTAAATTTGCTTATTCGCGCTCAGCACTTGTTCAGAACTTGTAAGCACTAAATAAGCTACTAATTACTACAGCACTCAACCTTCCTCATTACCTAGAGGAAAACAGTTTTTGTACTTACTTTTCCCACTTGCTTAGAGAAAAACAGCTCTTGTATTCACTTTCCTCACTTATCTAGAGGAAAATAGTTTTTTTATTCAGGCATGTCCAAGGGTCAGCTCCCAGTGTTCTCTCCTGTCTATCTGATGAATCTGGGCATCTTGAGGCAATGTAGAAATTGCCTCATGTACACTGACAACCCTCTCCTCCTACCACCCAACACTACAACCTGTGAGAGATGCACTTATATAGCCAAACTGGAGGTAAAGCTCTCTCTAACCAACACTGAACTTGACAGTCAAGAGGAGAAGGTAAATATTTGCACCACACCACACTCATCACATAGTCTCACTAAATCTACACCACCAAAACCCACACATAGTAACACAAAAACATTCACGGAGGCTCTCAATAATAATCTGTCTAAGCAACTGAGACCTCCAAAGTAGAAACGCAAGCAACCTCCATCCCCCAACACAACCCAAATGACACATAGCCCAGAGACTCAGTGTGCCACTCAACCACAGTCAATAAGGCAAAACAATGTACCCAACACACTAGTCATAGGTGACTCTATAGTCAGACACATTGATGTCCAACTCACCAGGCTAAACAAGGAGAAGGTTACTGTCAGCTGCCTGTTGGGTGCCAGGATCCGCCACATAACTCACGCACTCAGGTAACTCCACAACAAGTACAAATATGACTCTGTCATTGTCCATGTTGGTGTGAATGACCTGAGACGTACCTCCCGGGACTACATAAAAAGAGACATGGAAGAGCTCTCCCCTAGCCCTGAGTAGCATTCTGCCATTGCCCAAAATGATACCGCAGTACAAGGAGAAAATGATTGACTTCAACAATTGGCTAAGCTTCTGATGTCATTCTAAGGGGATCCAGTATCTGTCTGCGCGGGATGACATGGTCGACAGACCATGATGCTTTGCCAGAGATGGCCTGCACCTGTCGCCCCTGGGATTCCGGATAATGGCTAAGGCTCTTGCCGCCTCTATAGTGCCTTTTTAGGCAAGGTTCAAATGACAAATTCACCACCGTAACAGGAACAGGCAAGCAAAAACTGAGAGTAATGCTACTCAATGCTAGAAGTCTAAATCTCAAAATGCACTCACTCGAGGCTCTCCTTAAAATGGAGAACATTGATATCTGTGCAGTGACTGAGACCTGGTTCAAGGCTCCAGAGAGCACCCTGCACTACCAGACTATAACTCATACCACACTTTTCGGCCAAGTAATCTGGACTGAAACACCAAAGGCGGAGGGTCTATATTAGATTACTGACCACTTAAAAAAATGAACGGTGATTAATTGACCCTACGTAAGTGAAAGCTTACAATCTTGAACTGTAAGAACAGTTCTAAAACACATACACACAACACAAGCACACCAAACAAACAGCAATCCACACACATACACCTAAAATCTTACACCTAATCCTACACTAAACTATACACACACCACTAACTATCCACTTACCTTAACCCAAACCCTAACCCTAAGTTCCATCACTATCGCACACTCACCTCACCTGTTCCCTAACCCTAGCTCACCTAACCCACCCTAACCCTCACGTCCACACAATCGCACACATACCTAACCCGCACCCTAACCCTAACTCACCTAACCCGCCCTAACCCTCACATCCACACAATCGCACATTTACCTGAACCTGACCCGTAACTTTCCACCACAGGGCTGAAAATACCGAAGCAACAGAAATGGACAACCTAGGAAAAAATCTGGGTTTATGTAGCTTCGATATTTTAAGCTTTCGTTGCATAAGGTTTGATATTAGAACATTCGAAGGTTTGAAACCTCGATGTTCTAATATAGACCCAAGGCGGAGGTGTGTCCATATTCATTAAGGATATCCACACCTCCAGGCTAGTTGCTCAGCATAATGCATCTGAGGTTATCCAAGTGCAACTAACTCTGGACAAAACTGCAATCCAAATTGTAGCTTGTTACAGATCCCCCACCATGCCCCAGAATTCCCACTCCTCTTTTCTTGATGCACTGGAAAATATTAGGGTCCAACCAAACACCCTAATAATGGGAGACTTCAACTACCCCACCATTAACTGGGAAAACTACTCATGTACCAACTCCTTAGCTCAACACTTTCTCATCAACTCCATTGCCCTGGATCAACTTATCCACACCCCCACCAGGGGCAACAATATCCTATACCTAGTCATTACCAGCATGAGTGACCGGTGTTCCACACCTGAAGTCAACTCCTTGTTGGTCCAATCCGACCATAAGCTAATCACCCTTGATATCCACATCCCGTCCCCACCCCCATTAAGGAAACCATGGTAAAAAAATTCTCCAAAGCCAACTTCATGCTTCTTAAGACAAAAGTGGTGAACTTCATGACACCCATGCAGATGGACAATACAGTTACAACTACTGAATCCTACATGAATGCACTATATAAGCACCTACACGAGTGCATGGATTGTGCTATCCCAAACAGAACCAAGACGCTACCCTCCAAAAAAAGGAAGACAATTTGGTAGTCCCCTGCCATAAACAAACTGTACAACAGAAGAAGAAACTGTTGCAAAAGAGAGTAAAATCCCATGAGTGGTGGAGCTCCCTGGTCAGCCTCAGTAAGAAGGTGAGATCCCTTATAAGATCCTCCAAAGCTAGCTACAAAAACAAAATCACCACTAATTCTAAAGATAACCACAAAGCATTCTATAGCTATGTCAAGAATCTCGATGGCAACACCCAGATCTGCTCTGAGTTACAGCACAACGGCATGAAAATTACAGAACCAACTGATATTGTCAACATCCTGGCAGATAGGTTCAGTGCTAACTTTACCCCCCCTCACCCCCTACAGGGCCCATATCTATACAGGAAGAATGCAGAGTCCCTGTAATCACAGCTACGCAGGTAAAAGCTGCACTCTCTAAAGCCAAAAACACAGCATCTATGGGACTGGACAACATCCCAGGCTGCATTTTACATGAACTTCAGAACTAACTGGCTCCCCACCTAAGCACCATGTTCAATAATAGCCTTGCATCAGGTTTTGTGCCCACTGAATGGTGCACCGCAACAGTTATCCCACTCCACAAAGGGGGAGCCAACACTGATCCCAGGAACTATCGCCCTATTAGCCTGACAAGCCTGGTCTGCAAGCAAGGGAGCCCGCAGGATTTTTTGCAGGGGGGTGCAAACCCAAGCCCCGCCCATGCAGCCCCACCCCCTCTGTTGCCCCCGCCCACTCAGCCCCACCCCCGCCCACACAGCTATTCCAGTGTCCCATTACTTGGCTATTTCTCCCCATTTGTCAGTCACTGTTCAAATCTCTCAGTGTGCATACTGTTTTATGCTTTACTTCTACAATTATTACAGATATCTGGATTTAATTTACAGCTTTTATTTCAAATTTTATGGCACAGACACTGATAGACATTGACTAAACCTAAACAAAGCAATAGTCTTACAATGAAAACAGACTTAGCATTAAAACTTCTCTACCTTTGATAGGCTCCTTGCACACATTTTTAGAGCCATGCAAAAGTTCTTTGATTCACCTTCCTGACTGTTAAATT
Organism: Protopterus annectens; assembly: GCF_019279795.1. NCBI lineage: Eukaryota > Metazoa > Chordata > Ceratodontiformes > Protopteridae > Protopterus > Protopterus annectens. The sequence continues at coordinate 1,054,806,168 of NC_056733.1, forward strand.
ATACTACATAATAATTGAATTATATCCCTTGAATAATACAGCACAACTTGTTAGATAGTGTGTTTTAAATTTATAGTTCTGAGCATTTTTCCTTTAAGCAATGAAACAAAAATGAACCAATAATGACAACCTTCCCAATTCAGAACATTTCAACCATAAAGGGCCACTCAAACTTCTGTCATACAATCCACCAATATCAATCAATATGCAGAATCTCTGCAGAAGTATAAATCATCTGAATAATTCCACATTAAAGAGATCTGAAACCAATGAAGAGGTCGTTGCTAGAAAAAACTTTATTTCAGTGTTTCATTTACAAATTCAGTGTCTGTTGCCCTTGAAGAATAAATAGCCTGTGCTACATTAAAATAAATGGTAAGTTGGTATATTGCAATAGGGAATGAGTGGCAGGCTGAAAAACAGGTTCATAGTTATTAGGTGTCATCCAAAGGAGGACATACTAAAACTGCAGTACCATACCCCTTAAAATACAAATGTACATGCTGTATGAATAGAACCTACAGCCCTTTGCATCAAGATGCAAGTATGCTACCTGCTGTGCTAACACTGCTTTAAAATTCTATACCACAATAATGATACCATTTGCTAAACAAATCCGTTGCACATTTTAAGCAGACTTAGCATGAGCAGCAGTAAAGTACAGTTTTGTACCTACCATAAATGTAGATGTCCGAACAGGATAGCATCTGCAGTCCTTACAAATGGGTTGTCCTGTTGTCAGGCAGCCCTTCGGTCGGCCGGATTCCAAAGTCTGGGTCTGGCCTCGGCTGGTGTCGCACTTCACCCGACGTCATCACTGTAGGTCTTCGGGTATAAAGGCATCAGCCGACGCCATTTTCCTCAGTGTTTCTTGCCCCAGATGCCAGTTGCCCTCTTGGATAGCTAAATTTTTGGATAAATGCCAATGTTTCCAAAAGAGTAGAAGGCAAACACAAAAAATAAGCATGTATGTACATATATACAAACAAATACACCATAAGAATTCCCCCCCCAGCTAGCTATTAGGAGGGTAAATACCCTAGGAGTACCACAGAGGGGAAGGAGGGTGGGTAATCCTGACTGCAGATGCTATCCTGTTCGGACATCTACATTTATGGTAGGTACAAAACTGTACTATGTCCTTCAAGGATGCATCTGCAGTCCTTACAAATGGGTAGAATACCATAGCCAAACTGGGGGAGGAGGAAGAAGAAATTATGGTGTAGTTAGGATCCCTTGCAAAACAGCAGTGGCAAACCCTGCTCGGGATCTAGAGTATAGAGGTAAGTTATAATGCTTGGCAAATGTATGCACGGAGGTCCAAGTAGCAGCCTCTATAATGTCCTTGGTAGCCACTCCTCGTAAGAAAGCTGTGGTAGTGGCTGTAGCCCTTGTAGAATGAGGCCTTATGTTCTGTGGAATTTGCTTTCCATGGTAGGAGTAACAGAATCGTATGCAATTTCCGATCCACTTGGAGATTGTCTGTTTGGAAATTGCTTTTCCTTCCCTTCCTGTTGCATATGCTACTAGTAGCTGGTCAGTTTTTCTATTGCCCTTGGTTCTGTCCAGGTAGTAGCGCAATTGTCTATGTACATCCAAGGTATGCAGCAGTCTTTCCCCCCTGTTCTGTGGATTGGGAAAGAAGGTAGGTAGGTGGATTGCCTGGTTTAGAGACACTCTGGATACCACCTTAGGCATAAATGTAGGATTAGTTCTCATGGACACTATCTTGATGGAAGATTAGGAAGGGTTGTACTGCCATTAAAGCCTGTAGTTCGAAACCCTTCTTGCTGAAGTAATTGCCAGCAGGAAAGCAGTTTTCCAGTATAGGTGTTGTAGATCTGCTGTTGCTGCTGGTTCGAATGGAGGGAGTGTCAATTTTTCTAGTACAAAGTTCAATGGTGGTTTCCTAGGAGGTTTTACATTCTTAATTCCTCTCAGAAACTGCCTGAGTAGAGGGTGTAAGAAGACAGGGGATCAAGCTGTATTCTGCAGAAATAGCTGATGCATGTATCTTGATGGAGGAATAGGACAGGCCTGTATGGAGAAGCTCTGCCAAATACTCCAGGATGTTGGCAATATCTACCTTTGACACATCTTTCCCTCTTTCAGTACTCCAAATGACAAACCTTTTCCATTTTCCTGCATAGTTCCTTCTTGTTGAAGGTCTGCGGCCTCAAGGATAATGTCTTTAACCCTTTGGGATAAATCTGGGTTAGTTGCTGTTATGTAATGTTCCAGGCAGTCAGTTGCAGAGTTTTCAGGTTTGGATGCAGGATGTTGTAGTCGCTCTGAGTTAACATCAAAGGAATCAGGGTAGTGTCCACGTTTCCCGAGACATGCTCCTCAGTAATGGATACCAATGTTGTCTTGGCCAATTTGGAGCTATCAGAATTATCCTTGGACGTTCCTTTTTGATTTTCAGTAGTACCTTGTGCATCAAAGGAAGAGGTGGAAATGCATATGCTGTCAGGCCTTTCCAACTGAAGGATAGAGAGTCCACCTTCCAAGCAAGTGGGTGGTATGTCCTTGTGCAGAATTTCTTGAGCTGGTGATTGAGTGGGGATGCGAATAGGTCTATTTGTGGCATTCCCCATTTCTTTATGATGGCCTTGAAGATGTCCGGGTGTAGCATCCATTCGTGAGCATCCGAGGTAGTTCTGCTTAACATGTCTGCTAGGATGTTTTCTTTTCCCGGTACAAATATTGCCTGTAACTGAATGTTGTAACTCAGAGCCATATTCCATAGGTCCAGAGCCATTCGGCATAGGGGTTATGAATGAGTACCTCCCTGTTTGTTGATGTACCACATGACTGTGGTGTTGTCTGTCCTTATCATCAATTGGCCTTCTTTGAGGAATGGTTTGAAATTCTGGATTGCTAGTTTTACTGCCAGCATTTCTTTTTGATTTATGTGTAGGTGCAGCTGATCTGGAGTCCATAAGCCTTGAATGCACTTATCCAGCATGTGGGCCTCCCAACCGAGGTCTGAGGCGTCCGTTGTGATGGTTTGGCTTGGTTGAATGCTGTGGAAGGACAAACCTGGGTTTGACTGGCATGCCTGAGCCCACCATAGGAACTCTTGTTTCAGGCATGGGATTAGTGGTATTTCGGTTTCTAAGCTGTGCCTGTGTTGAGACCATAAATTCTTTAGGTACCACTGTAGCTTTCTCATATGCAGTCTGGCATGGGGGACCAGGATTATGCAGGATGCCATGAAGCCCAAGGCCTGCAGTACTTTCCTTGCTGTTAGTTTGTTCTGCTTTGTTAATGCCAAGAAGTAAAGAGGAAGTTGTTCTTGTTTTTCTGCAGTTAGGAATGCCATCTGTTTTACTGTGTCCAATTCTGCACCCAAGAATGTTCTTGTTTGGGATGGTATCAGTCTTGACTTTTTTAAATTGACTGTGTATCCCAGGGCTTGTAGTAAACAAATGACTCTTTGTAAGTCTTGTGTCAGCTTGTTTTTGTTGTCCGCTTGTATCAGGCAGTCGTCCAGGTATGGATAAATTTCGATTCCCTGAAGCCTGCAGTGAGCGATTACTGATGCCAGGCATTTTGTGAACACTCTGGGCGCAGTAGATAAGCCAAAGGGCAATGCTGAGAATTGATAATGCTCTGATCCTGCAAGAAATCTGAGGTATCTTCTGCAATATGGTCGTATGGGGACGTGCAGGTATGCCTCCTTGAGATCTAGAGTTACCAGCCAATACTCCTTACCCAGCATGGGAAGAAGTTGCTGTAGGGTCAGCATTTTGAATTTTGGAACAATGATGAATGTGTTTAAAGCGGACAGGTCGAGAATAGGTCTCCAACTTTTCTCTTTTTTACTAGGAAGAGTCTGGAGTAAAATTCCTTGCCCTGTTCTGTAGGTGGTACCCTTTCCACAGCTCTCATCTTTGTTAATTGAGCTATTTGTTTTAGAGCTTCTGTCTTTTGATTTGGTGGTAGGTTTGGTATTCCTCTTTTTATTGGTAAGGTGTGGAAGTGAAACCTGTAGCCTTGGTCTATAGTTTGCAAAATCCACTTGTCTCTTGTAATATAGTGCCAGTTTTTTGAAAATAAGGCTAACTTTCCGCCTAAGGGTGCTGCTATTTGTTCCCTGGTAGGCGGTGTCAGAGCCAAGTCACTGTGATTGTCCTGTTGCAGTGGTAGTGGTTGTATCTGTGCCTCGTTGGTTATTGCCTTGCCACTGGCGTCCCCTGTAGGCACCTCCTCTGGATTGATTTCTGCCTCTTGAACGCCTATTCCTGCCTCTCTGAGTTTTAGAGGAGTCTGGAAAGGACCAATTTTTGGAAGGCCAGTTCCTGCTAAACCTGGGGGCTGAACCTGTAAGAAATCTTTAACTGTTTGTACAGATTTTGCCTTCTCTTCCATTTTCTTCATTACCTGTTGGGCAGGAGAACCAAATAGACTGACCTTATCCATAGGAGCATCTAAAAGCTTTGCTTTAACATGATCCGGCAAGACCTGTTCTTTCAGCCATGCATGCCTTCTTATAACTGTGCCAGTCATGGCTGATCTAAATGAAGCCTCCAGTGCATCATAGCCACATTTTAAAGAATGGTTACTAACCTGCTGAATGTTATTCACCATTTCTAGAACATATTTCTTATCTAAGGAATCATCAGAGGACAGTTTCTTAGTTAACTGATCAAGCATAAACTCTTGGTATTGGATCATATGAAACTGACAGTTCAAAGCTCTAGCTGAGAGAGTAGCAGAGGTGTATACTTTTTTACCCCATCTCTCTAAGGACCTGGATTCCCTTTCAGAAGGGAGAGAGTTTTTTGCTGAGGTCGAAGCTACTGCCTTAGGCCCCTGGGAGATAGTCTCAGGATCTGCAAAAGGAGCCTTGTATAAGTGGTGGTGAGTGTCCGGGACCCTGTAAAACCTATCGGGCTTGTGTCCGGGACCCTGTAAAACCTATCGGGCTTAGCAGGGGCTGGAGGTAAAGTATCAGGAGCAGTGCAAGCATCATTAAATGCATCATCCACAACAGGAAGAACTGGAGGTATAGCTAAAGGCCTATGTTGCGGTAAGTGTAAAAAGGTCCTAAGCCTTTTTCTTGAATCTGAGAAATCTTGACCCTGCCATTGGAATTGCTCTCTCATGGCATGTAAGGTTTCCCCAAAGGAAAATTCCTCTGGTGGAGAGGCAGAAGGAATCGATTCTTCTGCATCGGAGTCTTCATAAGTAGAAAAAGGAGCCTCTGGATGGTCTGTATTGTCTGTATCATCAGAAGAGTCATCTGAGGACACTGGCTCAGGGGGCTCTGCTCTAGGTCTCTTTTCTGGAGGCTGAGAGGCCCTGTCTGGGTGAGATTGGGATCCCCTAATTAAAGAGATGAGATCCTCTGCCAGAGTAAGCATTTGGGAACTGGAACTGGGCCTGTGAGAGGGGGGCTTAACAGGCACAGACTTAGCAGATTTGGCTGCTTTAGGCCTGGCAAAGGCCTTTATAGACATGGCTGCAGGAGGCCTAGCAGCACCACGTGCTGGAGTAGAGACATCCAAAGGGATGGTGTCCGATAATTCTTGAGAAACCACAGTAGTAGGCAAAACTTCAGAGGCCGTTTCATCTAGGGTTGAAGCGGCCTCGGTAGTAGTCATGGATTCGGCTGAAGATTGACCCGTTTGCTCGGTTTCGGCTGAAACCGAGACACTCGCGGCTTGCTTAACCGTGGTTTCGGTCGAAACCGCGGACCGCGAGTGTCGGTCCTTCTCTTTGCGTTTCTTAACAATTTGAGTAGTCGGAGGATCTGACGGCATAATGTACACAAAATCTGAGCCGAAAAACTGTTCAGCAAACTCCGACCGACGCCTAAGTGTTCGTCGGTTGAAGGAAGCACAGGCTAAACAAGCTGCTACGTCGTGGTCTGGGCCTAAACAAGGTAAGCAGTAAGAGTGGAAATCTTTATGAGGTATTTGTTTCCCACAAGTTAAACAGTTATTCACTTTTTCTGACATCGGCTGAGGCAAGAAAGAGTCCCCAACGGGGTACTTAGCTTTTTAGAAGTCTTCGAAGTAGTATTCGGTAGAAGTAATCTCTGGATCTGACCGACCGGCACTTGTGAACAGCTTCTGCTTTGGGCGCCACGCGGCAAGAAAGACTGGGGAAAATGGCGTCGGCTGATGCCTTTATACCCGAAAACCTACAGTGATGACGTCGGGTGAAGTGCGACACCAGCCGAGGCCAGACCCAGACTTTGGAATCCGGCCGACCGAAGGGCTGCCTGACGACAGGACAACCCATTTGTAAGGACTGCAGATGCATCCTTGAAGGACATCCTTTGCTTCCCTTGAAGCTCACAATTCCTTGAAAATGCACTTGAAAATAAATTTCACCTGCTAGGGCATTTCTCTCTCTGAAACACACACACACACACACACACACACACACACACACACACACACACACCTCAACTTCTTAGTGCAAGAAATACATAAATTGATTTTTTCAAAGTTACAACAACTGTAAACTCTGTGACCATGATGTGTGTGTGTTTTTGGCAGAAAGGTATAAAGGAACTCATGGTTATGTATATAGTTGAATATCTCTGTACTGCAATACTCCCTACCATGATGCTGCTTTAATAGTGTGTTTGCATTCAGAAACTTTTACAGTTTTTATACTGAATTTTATAGCTACATTAATTAGAAAATAACCAATTTCCTTTTCAGAGCCTAACTAAACAGTCCACTCCTTACAAGCACTGCTTCCCCTGGAAAACATCTACATATGCATCAGAGAGACCTAGTTCAAGACCGATGACAGCACTCCTTTAATGCAGGATTTCAATACCTGCCACAAGTTCAGGCCTATCACCTGAGATGAAAGGGTGAGGGTGTCTACATATTCTTAAAGAACATTTCATCATCTCCAGACTTGCTAGGTGAGATAATGACGTGGAATTCCTCTGCATCCAACTTAGCATTAACAAGACTCCTTACTGTGTCATACCTAACTATAGATCCCCCCCTATGTACCCCATCAGTCCATATCTCCTACCTAACTAATATGCTGTCCCTATGCATTAAGCCAACACCATTATTCTAGGAGACGTCAATCACATTTTCTTCCAAAATTGCCATTTTGAAGAATGATTATTAGGGGTGAGCAACACTGAGCCAAAATTGGGGACAATGGAGAGGTTTGGATATTCCTAATTCTACAAAGCGATTTGCACATACCTCTCAACCTCTTAATGCAGGAAATCACAAGGCCAAATATATTGGGGGAAACATACAAACGCTACTAAAATTCCTCTTGTATAAACGTAAGACAGTTGATAGAACGGGTCTTGCATTAGCATGCATTCTTCTGAAGGCTATGACATCTGAAACTCAATGTCTGTCATTTAGTGACTTCATTGTATGAGGAACAAACCAAAAATAAGAAGTAAATATCTAATCATTCTGCAAAATATGGACAACTGAGAGGTATAGTTCAACCGGGGCTGAGTTTGCTACCCCCCCCCACACACACACACACAAAATCATGGTCGAATGGAGCCTCCCCCCTGCAGCCATTCCAATGTCCCATTCCTTGGTTATTTTGCCCCATTTACCATAAACACTGTAATGTGCATACTGCTTTACTTCTGCGATGATTTAGATTTCATTTGAAAGTTTTATTTTGCATTTTACAGCACAAACCCTAATAGATATCTGTTAAACAAAGCAATGCAGTCTCACAATGAAAATAGACTTAACATTAAAACGTCTCTGCCCTTGAAACTCACATGCATTAAAACAGCATTGAAACCCACATTCAAAGAAAATACATTTTGCCAGTGGCAGATAAATATTAACTCTGGGCTGTCTTCAAAATTGTAGGCCCCTTGAACATGAAACATACACATGCTCTTTGATACACCTTCCTGACTGCATTACATTACATTCCTTGTACAATATAGTATAGTAGTTAGATGGCATTTTAAGTGCATTGTTTTGAACATTTTTCCAGTAAACAATGAAACAAAATGCATACACCAATGACAAAACTACCCAATTCAGAACATTTCCATCATAAAAAGTCTACTCAACCTTCTATAGTCCACCAGTATCAGTAAATATGCACAATCTCTGAAGTAGTAAAATCCACATTAAAGAAATCTGTAACTAATAAAGAGGTTGCTGCTAGCAAACAACTTTATATGTCATTGTTTCATCTACAAATAAAGTGCCTGTTGCCTTTGAAGAATAAATTGCCTTTGTTGCATGCATTAAAAACACGATAAGCTAGTAATACGCAATAGGGAATGGATAGCAAACTGATAACAGGTTCATAGTTACTAGGTATCTTTGCCAAAAAGGACTGCAGCATCCACCCCCTTTACAATACAGTACAGTATCAGCAATGCATCTACCTGCTGTGGGAGTAGAACCCACAGCCTTCAGCATCAAAAGCAAGTACACTACCTGTTGTGCTATTAACGATACAAGCAGACTAAGCATAAGCAGCACTAAACTTTGCTCCCCTGCAGCTGTCAGCTCCTTGTAAAATCTACTCGACACTCAGCTGTATCTCTGAACTTTGCAGCACAAGAAATCTGGAAAAAGACAAAATTTATTGGGGGGGGGACAAAAGGCCAAAACCCAGGGACACATTTTAAACATTGCTTGTATAATGTTGGAAAGTTGCTAGAATAAAATGCTGCATTACCACCATACATTTCACTGCCATGTCTTGAACCCAGGGGACCCTGTGCAAAACAGTCAGAGCAACATACCACTATGCCAAATCAGCTGTTTTGTGAAAGAGGAAGACTGAAACTTAAATGGCTATCATTTAGTGAATTCAGTTCTCACCATAGCACAGCTGTCAACCTCTTAGCACAAAACACCTGAACAAAGCCAATAATGGGCACAAAACACCTGAACAAAACCAATAATGGGTGAATACAGCCCCCAAACATTCAGTGAATTCAGTTCTCACCACAGCTCTCAATCTCTTAGCAAAAAACACCCGGACAAAGCCAGTAATGGGGGAATATAGCCCCCAACCTTATTCAGTGAATTCAGTTCTTACCATAGCTCTCAACCTTAGCACAAAACCTGGATGAAGCCAATAACGGGGGGAATACAGTCCCAAAGATATGGATAAATTTCAAATATCCATCTTATACACTTAGAAAATTGCTAGAATAAAAAGCTTGTGTTACCATGCACTTTCTGAAGAATATGAAGTCTGATATTCAAATGAGTGACATTTTTTTAACATTTGTTAACCAGAAAAGTCTGACTTGGAACAAAAGCTAATATTTAGCAGAGGCCCAGGAGAAACTCAAACAGACATGTTTTTGTAAGATGGGAGGAAACAAAAACAGGGAGGGCATACAGATTCCACACAGAAGGTAAGGCACCCCAGCAAAGAATCAAACCAGGGAACGTGTAGCTGTCAGGCAACAATACTACCACTGGCTTTGCAAGTACACAAATACAGAAACCACAGATTTTATGAGGAACAGAACAAGTATGAGGGAAAACCTGCAACATTACGCACACCTCTCACTCTGAAATCCCACACACACACACACACACACACACACACACACACACATACACACCTCACTCTGAAATCCCACACACACACACACACACACACACACACACATAGGTTCATAGGTTTATACTAGGCTATCTGCCCTAAGGCATTTATAAGCCTAGCCCAAAGTTATGTGGCTTACGCCACCTTATGTTAGAAATAATGTGCCCATTAGTTTGTTGTGCCTCTGTCTAGCAGTGACACAGAGATGATTCCGGGTAAACCTCGATCTCCCATCCACGGTCATGATTTCTCTTGAACAGAGCCAGCGAGGTGCTCTGCCTCACATGGACCGGGATTTTATTCCACAGCATGGGGAGTCTCTGGGTGATAAATCTATCCCTCCAGCACGTCCTATTTATATCCGTGCTAAGGTTTAAGTCACTTGCTCTAGTGGTTCTGGTGGATTTCGATTTTTGAGGTGGAGCATGTCCATTAATTCGGGTTGGTCATGGCCTTGTATGTCAGGCACAGGTCACCTCTGAGCAGACGGTATGCAACTGAATAGAGTTGGAGTTTCTTCAGTCTGGCAGTATATGACAGGTTTTGGAGTCCCTTTATCCTTTTGGTGAGGAACTTTGGGGTCTCTCCAATTGCTGCAGGTGTCGGGTGAGATACATCCCGAATGGGGCATTGTACTTTCGATCACTGGTCTGATAAGTGAAGAGTACAGGGGAACAATGACCTCACTTGATCTGGATGTGAATCCCTTCATGATCAGATGGGCAATGTAGAAGGTCTTTTGAACCACTTTAGCAACGTGAGTGTCAAACGAGAGGCCACTGTCAACCTGGGTACCCAGGTCCCTGATAACCTCTTCTGTGCTTAGTGGGTTGCCACCTATATGGTAGCTTGGGGTTACCTTGTTTTTCCTGAAGGGTATGACTATTCTCATCTCCATTTGAACCTATGTGACATTTTCAAAACTTTTTGTTTCAATGAAAATACTAAAAGAAAACCTACACAAATCTTAAAATCCTCATCCCCTTTCAATTTAGAAGAAACATTCAAAACTACTTATAGTTTCAAAAAAAATTAAGTTAACCCTTCAAATAAAAAGTTACTTCAAAAATGACAGCTACATCAACAGACATTAATCTAACATTAAAGTTACCCATGCTAAAGTGCATGTTACAACCTAGGTTCCCACTTGCACAAATTGTCGTGTGTTCTTTTCATCTCTATTCCCTTCCAGATGTTAAAAACAAACAAAAAAAAAAAAAACAGCTTGCATGCTCTCAGTAAACCATTAATGTTTAGCTCTTAAACTACACTTGCTACCTATCATTAGGTGATGAATCATTATATTAAATACATTACAATACTAAAGCTGCAGGACAGGCAACTACTTGTATAACTTAAGCACTTCTGGTTTCAGACTTCACTTAGTGCTTTCCGTTTATCTTTAAATGTTGTTAATTACACTGCATCTTATAATTCAAATCAGCAGACAGCGATCAAATCTCTCATGGCTATTCACTTAAATCTGCAGACTTCTCGTCTCCAAGTTATTAATAAAAAATAAAACAGCTACCGAGTTTGCAGATGTATGAAAAACTTATTTGAAATTTCATTAAGAACTTTTGCTCCCTACAAAGCTATGCTCACAGAAGTGCAAACCTTAACTTCACATTATAACAGGAATTTGCAGGTTCTTACATACGTCATACCAGTTTGCAATCAACGGTGGTTAGTCCCAGTGCTAAATGGAATGAATAACAAAGCATACTTTCCAACAAAAGGGTATAAATATGTAATGAAAAACTGAGCAAAAGAGCATGTAAAAACCTTACAAAACATTAACGTTAATCAATTGCAATGTTACTGTTTAAGCCCACACTAGAGGACCACTAACCTCTGGGACAACAAGCCATTGCTTCAACAAAAAGTTTCTATACTATAATCACCATTTGCACTAAAATCTAACCACTTCGACAAACAAAAAATATATAAAACATTAACATTACAACAAAACAGAAATCAAATACACAAAACGTAAACAAGCGGCTCTATCAAGATAGTGACATACAGCTTACCAGTTTAAGAAAATAGTGACATACACTCTACTGATTTTTACTCCCCGAATTATTCCGTTCTTCGATCTTAATGAATGCAATTGACAATTTGGCGTACTTGATACAGGTGTAATACCCAATATGGAAATCCAAACTCTAGAAGGCCAAAGATAAAAAAACATACACACAACTCCCAAAGAAGTATTTCTAATACTACCTAACACAAATATTACCTAAACTCACACACCTACCTTTCACTTCTACACTCATCTGCACGAGTGTCCTCTCTTGAATTAAAATTTCCAGTAGGCTGAAAGAAAAGGACATAAACCATCAGCCGCACAGACACAGATGGAAAACAGGTCGCAAACACCTGTTGCGTCTGTGCGACTGGACAGGATGCAAAGGCGTTCTTAAAGAGGCGCCCTTTAAAAAAAAAAACTTTTTTTATTTAAATTAATTTCCCGGCCAGCCGGTTCCAGGGGGGTGCAAGTGCACCCCCTTGCACCTGCCTGCGGGCGCCCTTGTCTGCAAGGCCATGGAACTCATAAACAAAGATATTGGTAACCTCCAAACTCTGGATCCTACCCAGTTCGGGTTTGTGAAAGGCAAATCATGCCTCCTGAACCTGATTGACTTCTTTGAGGCAGTCACCAAAGCAGTAGATGAGGGTAAGGTGGTTCACACAGCCTATCTTGACCTCGCCAAGGCTTTCGACACCATCCCCCAATCTGGAATCATAGCTAAACTCACTAAACTAGGTATAAATCCCTATGTCACAAGATGGGTTGCCAGCTGGCTCACTGACAGAACCCACACTGTAAAAGTTACAGACACCAAATCTGACCTCAAACCAGTGACAAGTGAAGTACCACAGGGTTCAGTCCTGGTACCTCTCCTGTTTGGCATCTACTGCTCTGAAGTACAGGCTAACACAGAAGGCCTCTGGCTAATGAAGTTCGCAGATGACTGCAAACTAGGAGCCATAGTCAAGTCCCCAAATGATGTGGACATCCTACAGAAGGGCCTCATTGAGACAGATGCCTGGTGTCAGAGCCATGGCCTCAAGCTCAAGTCCAAAAAGTGCAGTTTCAACCCTTTGGTAAAAACTCTGTACCCATGAACTACCACATAGGCAGCAATCTACTTAACACCGAATGTGTGATAAGAGACCTTGGGACCCAGGTGGATAGTAGTCTCTCCTTTGATAGTCACATTGCCACAGTAGTCAGGACATTCTTCTACATGGCACACCTCATCATAAAAGGGTTGTCATCCAGAAAAAAGAGGTCATTGTTCCCCTCTACTGGACACTCATTAGACCCATTATAGAGTACAACGGCCCTTTTGGAATGTACCTCACAAGACATCTGCAGCAGCTGGAAAGGCTAAAGAATTACCTCACAAAGAGGATTACTGGCCTCAAACAAATGCCCTACACTGACCGTCTCAAAAAACTCCAGGTTTACTCCGTAGAATATCGCCTACTCCGAGGTGATCTCTGCCTAACATATGGACATGCTACACCTAAAGAAATCCCAATCCCTCCAAGCTACATGCTCTAGGGACCTAAACCTTGTCACCACAATAAACAGGACATGCTGGAGGGATAGATTCCTGTCCCAGAGACTTCCCATACTCTGGAACAGGCTACCCATCTATTTCAAGCAAAGTTCTTCATTAGCACTCTTCAAGAAAAATCTTGATGAGTGGATGGGAAATAGTAAATACACCCCTGGGATCACTTTTGTGTCTCTGCTTGACAGTGGCACAGGAAAATAACTTTCTTGGGTGGTGTAAGCCAGGAAACCTTGTTGGTTAAGCTTACGTAGACCCTTGGGCTGATAGCCTAGTACCTACCTATGAACCTATGAACCAATGAAAGATGGTAGTAAGAAGGTTTATGCAGTGCTTTTTCTAGTGCTGTCAGTGAAATAGTGTTTGTCTATTCAATATGCCAAGTTTTTTAATAGTGCGGAGAATGCATACATCAAATTTTAGGTGTTCCTCTTTTATGACTCCCAGTAGCTTTGATTGTGGTATTAATTCTAGTCTGATGCTATTTTTGGAGAGAACTTTGAAATATTGGTTTTGGTCTGAGAAATGTTTTGGGGTGAAGAGCATTCGTTCTGATTTTTTGAATTTAGTGGAAGGTAAGATTTTCTTAGTCATATTTCAATGGATGACAAATAGCCCTGGTCAGTCAATCCTTAAGCTTTGAGAGAGTTGGGGTACAGCAGATGATGGTGGCATCATCTACATATTGTATTTATTTATTTATTTATTGACATTTGATTGACAGGAAAGTGCAGCTGGGTAAAATCCCATTTTCAGTGGAAGCCCCGGGGAGAAAACTCTAAATTATTACAAAACATTTTAAGAGCAATCATTTTACAATCTTCGAAAATAAAACAAAATATCTGCAGTTTAAATAACTGTAACAAATTAGTGATAACATAAAAACTTTGGTTAAGAATCGATACAAATTATATGGCAATCATTTAATATTTACAGGAAGTTTAGATGATTTGTAGAGCATTTAAATGTAAGTCAGTCTAATCCAAACAGGAATTGCAATATGAAGTACCACCTCTCCCACCTTAGTAAATAACTCAGACAGCATTCCCACGCAATATCCTATCCCTTCTAGCAAAAATCCTTGAAAATTGCATACACTTCCAAATGATTCAATACTTGCACACACACACACACACACACAGGCTCTTATAAAACACCCAACATGGCCTTTGACCCTTCCATAGTGCCACCACTGCCTTGCTGTCCTTCTCTAATACAATAAACTCTCATAAAAATGTTGGTAAATTTGTTTCTGTCACCTTTCTTGACCTCTCAATGGCCTTCAGTATGGTTAGACTTGACATTCTTATCAAAGAACTGTCTGAATTAGGACTCTCTCTTTCCACCATAGCTTGGTTCTAAAGCTATTTAGCTGGCCATGAGCAAGTAGTTTTGTGGAAACAAGAACTCTCCCCCTTCTCCCAATTAATCTTGGTGTTCCACAGGGTTCTATTTTAGGCACTCTGATCTTCACCTTCTATACCAATAAGCTTCATTCCTCCACTCCCAAAGCATCTGTCATCCAATACGCTGATGATTCTACGTTAATTTTTGCAGCTTCCTCACTACAGGAAACTCACACATTAACTCAGGAATCATTCCTCTCTATAGAAACATGGCTATCCGATATCCAACTCATCCCAAAATATGCTAAAACAAAACTATTACTCTTTAAACCCACTAGGTCCACCTCATCAACTTCTACCTTTAATATCATGTACAGTAACAAAATGACTATCTCTCCCACGGAGCACATCAAACTCTTGGGCATTGAGATTGATAACAATCTAAGATTTGATATTCATATATCCCAGACCATCAAAAAAATTCACAAAAAAATAGGTACCCTATATAGAAATAGACAATTCTTTACCCAACAAACAAAAGCTACTATCTCTCACACTCACCTAAGTTCTAACCTCACCTATTCTCATCAACCTTAGAAAAGTAGACGTAGCTAAGCTAGACTATTGCTACAACAAAATAGATAAATTTGCCTCGGACTCCCCATTTATATCTCACCACTGCTCATACTTGAAGCTGCACAACTGGCTGGAACTTCCTCAACTCCTGCATTACAACCAACTCTCTCTGGTCCATAAAATTTTATGTCAACCAGAAAAAAAACTGCATTGAAAAGCCTCCTTCACCTCCACACCAATAACAGAACTCTTCACTCCAGTAACAAACTTATTCTCACAGTAACTAAGTCAAATAATACAGCAGGTGATGCCCTCTTTTCTAATTATGTATCCAAAATATGGAACGCTCTACCCTATAACATAACTGCTATCACTTCCATCATACAGTTCAAAAAAGCATTAAAACTGCATCTCACTAATAACTGGCTATGCTCCTGCACTTCACAAGGCTAGACCGTCCATTACGTTGGACCCTCCACCACCTTAGCTATCTCACAACTCAAGATGAACGGATAGCTCTAGATTCTATTACTGTATAAATACATACACTATAATAAAAATAGATTGTTGATATGGTTTAGACCCCAACAACCTTTAAGAAGCTGTTGGTTTACACATGACTCTCTCCAGCAATGACTGAGGTCATTATATAGCTCTTTTGACTAATGACTCTATTACTGTAAGATTTCTTTGTTTTCCCTAATTGTGGCTGCTGTGTATGAATATACTACTATTAATTAAGACTCACTGCATTTTGTATCTAAATATACTTTGTAAACCTTGTAGTTTTTTTTTTACATGTTATTCATGTTTGTGGAACTTTTCTCCCTGGGCCTCCACTGAAAATGGACCCTTGTCCATGGACTATCCCAGTTAACAAATGTAAAATAAATAAAAATAAATAAGTAAGGGAAAAGCAGACTTACGGAATATTTAGAGGGAGAGTCGGGGAAAAGAAGTTGATAGAAGTGAAGAAGGAAGACTAAGGAAGTATAAGGAATGAAAAGGTATTGGCCTCTGAAGGATCTATGCTGGTGCCCGGATCTAGTGACATTAATAACCCCTTTTCCTTTTCTGCCCCTTCCCTTCCCCCATCCCCTCATCCCTGGTGCTGGAGAAAATGGGCAGGCAGGTGAAAAAAAGTGTTATTTGTTCCACATGCTAATTTGGATGTGTTTGATGTAATGGTGGAACTGAAGTTGTTTGCCAGGAAACTTAATTTTCAACTTAATTTCAACAATTCCCATGGTAACGTGGAACCACTTGATCATTCTTTTAAGAAAATAAGTATTTTTAACCTTCAACTGAATTCTACCTTATTGATTTTTGAAAAAAGATGTGAGAAAGATTTTTACAATTTATGTAGATGACACACATATTGGTATCGTAATATGACAAAAGAGGAAAGGGGTGTCTTATTTAATTTAAGAAATGAATCTGCCCTGAGAGTTATGGTACCAAATAAGGGAGGTGGCATAGTGTTAGCTGATAGAACTAAACATGTTTGCCAGATTTCCAGCATGTTACAGGATTATAATAACTACAACCCAGTTTCCATTAATGAAATAGCTATTGCATACAAAAAGATAGATTTTTTTCTTACAAGATTCTTGGATTCAGGATGTCATCTCATTAGATACATACAACTTTTTATGTATTTCTACCTCCCTGATAACAGCAGCCTTTGGTATATCAAAGGTACTTAAGGATATTTGTAAACCCCCCTATTGGTTAATTGTGGCTGCTCAAGGTTCCAAAATGTATCCTTTAGTAGTGTATATCAACCGTATGTTGAAAAATTCAGTTTCTTTTGGTAATCACATTCTCAAAGACTCATGGAACTTTTTGTCTAAGATGCCTTGTATATAAGCAAACCTTGCCAGTTTAAAATCCTCTGTAGGGAACTCGCTCCATAGTCTCCTACTGTTCACAGCTGCTTGACAATCTTCCAATTTGTGCAGAGGACAGAACCATTGCTGGTCATCTAACCAGAGCTGCTCAACATTTGGTGACTTTTGCTAGAGGTCTGGAGAGATTCTGCTGAAATCCAAAGCATAGGTTCATAGGTTCATAGGTAGGTACTAGGGGTTCATAGGTAGGTACTAGGGTTCATAGGTAAGTACTAGGGTTCATAGGTAGGTACTAGGCATCTACTGCTAAAGTAGAAAAAGTAAGTCCCTTGTGAATTTTGCTGCCTCATTTTCCTGATTTGTACTGTATTTTTCTGCACTTTAAAAAAGCTGTTTTGTTGCTTTAAGTAGCTAGTACATAGCATAGACTAGATTCAGTTCTCCTGAATCTAGACTGTATTGTTAACACTTGAGCACTATTCCAGCCATCTTACATTAGGAGTGCCCTACCTGCACCCTTGTGGTAGAAGTGTGTACTCTGAGTCTCATCTGAGTTGAAGATTACTGGAGGAAAGCTCATTGTGTTTTCCCTTTGGTAGTTTAACTTAAAAGTGTTTAATTTCACCTGTATTTAAGCCTTGTATTTGCACGTAGCTGCACACCACTCAACGGCATTCAGTAGTGCCAGATATAGACACAAACACTTTGAAAGACAATTTTTTTCCTAGACATCTGTTAGAGAACCTTCCCAAGCTTCCCTGCTGCATTGCATGGAACTCAGTTGCACACTGAAAAGCATTGCCATAGTTTTCACCCCTAGCCTTCAACAGATTAAGCCCCTTTGTTAATCCTAGAACAAAATCTGGTCAAACCAGCCTACTGCCAACAGCAGTTACAGTGAAAACCTGCTATAATGGATAGTCAGTATCCAACCATTTCTCCAGCCAGCCTGATTGACATGAGCATCCTGAGGCAAAGTAGTAATTGGCTTATGTATACTGACAACCACTTACTCCTGAAAGATGAAATTACACTATGAATTTGAAATCATTTCTCTCAAATAACAACAAACCGGACTTCAAATAGGTTGTCACCACACAGACGCACATCACCTCTCACACAAAACAAGGTCATGACATATAAACCCACATATGCCGAGGTACTCAGTAGAAGGTTACCAAAAGATCAGAGACCTCCCAAGAGCAAACTACTTGCACACACTGCAAAGCAAATAGTATCCACTACACATAACAACAGACACACCAATGTCTCAGCAGATAAGCCCATAAGGCAAAATACCTCAAAACCAAATGTCCTGATCATAGGCAATGCCATAGTGAGACACACAGATGTCCCCCTCACCAGGCCAGGCAAGCAGAAGGTCATGGTCAGTTGCCTGTCAGGTGCCAGGATCCTACAAATCATGCATGCACACAAGTCACTCAACAACAGTTACCACTATCACTCTGTCATAGTACATGGGGTGCTTGACTTGAGACATACCTCTCTGGACTATATGAATAGAGACATGACTGAACTCTCAGATTATGTGTCCCAGGCAGGTATGTCCCTAGACCTAAGCAGCATTCTATCTTCACTCTAGATGTTGCCATAATATAAACAAAAAATGATTGACTTCAAGAACTGGCTTAGCTTCTGGTGTCAATCCAGAGGGATCCAGCATCTATCAGCCTGGGAAGACATGATTGACAGACAACGCTGCTTTCCAGAGATTGTCTTCAACTGTCTCCTCTAGGCTTTCGGATACTGGCAAAAGCACTTGCATCCTCCATAGTGCCTTTCTTAGGGAATGTCAAAACAACTAAATTTCCAACATAAAAAAATCCACTTGACACACACTCAGGGTTATGCTGCTTAATGCTAGGAGCCTAAACAGAAAACTGCACTCACTGGAAGCACTCCTCACCTTGGAAAATGCTGACATTTGTGCAGTCACTGAGACATAGTTCAAGGCCACAGACATCACCTAGGCCACTCAAGGACCTCAAAATGAGTGTGAAAAAACTAAAGGTGGAGGTGTATCCATCTTCATTAAAGTCAAATACACTGTGAGACTGGTTAAACAGTGTGACTTTCTTGAGCTACTCCAGGTCCAACTAACTGTAGGTAAAGCACCCATCATTGCTAGCTACAGGTTCCCCCCGCCATGAACCACGAGAAGCACATCGCCTACCTGGACTTACTAGATTCACTCACAATACAGCCAAACACTTCGGTCATGGATGATTTCAACTATCCTTCCATCAATTGGGCGATGTGCATGAACATAAACATGCTTCCCTGAGGTTAGTGGACTCTGTCAATACAAATGCCTTGGAACAGCTAGTCTGCACCCCCATCAGGATCTCAAATGCCCTAGACGTAGTACTCACCAATGTGGGGGGTCACTGCACTACTCCCTGTGAGTTGCACCCCCTACTAAGGTCACACCATAAATCTGCCTCATTTGAAGTAAAGATCAGACCTGACACCCCCACAGGATAAAAAAAAATGAAATTGTTCTCCAAAGCAAACTACAGCCTACTAGGCAATTGTACAAAAAGTTTCAAACTCCCTGCTAACAAAACCAACAATGATTCCTATGCAGAGAAGTACACAAATACCCTGTATAACCACCTAAACAACTGACTTGGCTGTACTGACCATATCAAAACCAGGTCCTCCTGAAAAAGCAGGCCATCCTGATGAACCTCAAGTATAAATAGGGTATATAACAAAAGGAAGAAATGGACGTCTAAGAACAAGAGGAAAGTTACTCAGCAGAAGAAGAATACCCTCCACAGCCTGAACAAGCAAATCAGATATCTTGTAAAGTCTTCTAAAGCAAGTTATGATGACAAAATGGTGTAGTGGTCGCGTTGTTGTCTCACAACAAGCAGGTCTCAGGTTTGATTCTTGGCTAGGGTCCCTTCTGTGTGGAGTCTGCGTGTCTTCCCTGCAATTGGGTGGATTTCTCTCACAAAAAAAAGACGTGTCTGGAGTGTTTCTCCCTGGGCTTCTGCTGAAATCTGGCTTTGCTCCAAGTTGGACTTTCCTGGTAAACAAATGTTAAATAAAAAAAAATCCTGGTAAACAAACATTAAATAAAAAAATTATGAAGCTAAATTAGCAACACTAGCTAAGGATAATCATAAGACATTCTTTATCCTGGTCTAAAATTTAAAAGGGAATGCCCAACTACATGCCAAACCTATAGTGGACAGTACCTCTTATACTGAACCTGAGAAATTGCCAGCCTGCTAGCTGACAGATTTGGTGCAAACTTCACCCCCGTCCCCACCAGCCATATCCCAAAGCATACCTGACACCAGTCTTCTGTCTAGTATCTCCAAAGAGCAAGTCATATCTGTGCTTTTTAAGGCCAAAAACACAGCCTCTATGGGACCAAATAACATCCCAGGCTGCTTACTAAACACTCTAAAACAAGATCTAGCAGAACCACTTGGAACTGTTTAACCTCAGCCTGAGCACTGGCTTTGTTACAGCAGATTGGAGAACAGCAACAGTAATCCCCTTCCACAAAGGGGGTCCATCAACCAACTGTGGGAACTATATACCCATAAGCCTAATCAGCCTTATCTGCAAGGTCATGGAAAGAACTATCATAGACCTTATCAACAGGGATATAGGTGACCTTCAAATTCTTGACCTGACCCAGTTTGGCTTCGTTAAGGGTAGATCATGCTTACTGAACCTGGTGGACTTCTTCAAAGAATGTCACCAAAGCCCTTAAAGAAGGCAGTACAATACATACTGCCTATCTTGATTTAGCCAAAGCTTTTGACACAATTCCCCACTCAGGTATCATTGAGAAACTTTCCTAGCTGGAGAATAACCCATGCATCACTTGATGGTTAGCCAACTGGCTCATCAACAGAACTCATGCTGTCAAAGGTGGGGATTCCACCTCTACCAGCAGACCAGTTACACCAATCTGTGCTGAGCCTGCTATTGTTTGGAATCTATTTCTCGGAAGTCCAGGTGAAAGTAGATGCCCTGTAGCTTAACAAGTTCTCTGATTATTGCAAACTGGGATCAATCACTGAGTCTTCAAATGATGTTAACATATTACAAAAGGGGCTAACACAGACAAATGATTGATGCCAAAGCCAAGGACTAAAACTTAATGCAAAAAAGTTCATTATCCTGTTTGACAAAGAGGAAGTCCCTGCAAATTACAATAGTGACAGCACCCCCCCCCCCCCAAAAGCTCAAATTCAGTGGTGCGAGATTTGGGAACACAGGTTGATAGCAATCTAAACTTTGATCACCTTGTGTCCACAGTGGTAAGAAAAAACATCTACATTGCACATCTCATAAGTAAGGGTATCACATCCAAAACTAAGGATGTAATAACTTCTCTGAACTCAACCCACATTAGACCACTAATAGAGTACAATGCTCCCTTTTGCATGTACCTAATCAGACACCTGCAGCAGCTGAAGAGACCACATAGGTTTCTCACCAAGAAACTTCAGGGCTTCTCAAACAATACCTCTACTGCCACTGGAAAAGCTACACAGATGGGCAAAACTGAATTTTCAAATTCTTTGATTATTAAATACAATTCTGAGTTTAAGTCTGTCAACGACATTGTTTATAAGAATTGGAATATTCTTAAAGTGGATGAAGAGGTTTTTAACACTGTTGGGGAAACACCTACAATTTTGTTTAAAACTATGAAAAATGTTAAAAGTTTATTTGAAAGTACTTTTTCCTCTAAAATAAACACATTACATAGAGGAGGAACCCCACAAATGTGAGGGTTTGTGGTCAATGCTCTGATGTGTTACAAGAAGAATTCATGATTTTGAACAACTTTTGTCATTCTAAACTTAATCTAGCAGATGGTAACTGTCACACTAAAGGGGTGATCTGCATTGCCCTATGTTCCAATTGTCCCTGTTTTTACATTGGAAAGACGGAGAGACAAATCTGTAAGAGAATTTACGAACATTGTCATGACATCGTTAAGCACATTATCAACAATTCTCTATACAAACATTCAGTTACTTGCTCTGGTTTTAATAAAGTGAAGTTTGGTATTTTGAAGTTGTCCTTCAAAATAAACAGTGAGGCCCTTAGGAAACTCGATTTGAAAGCAGAGTTGTTTTGGCAGCTCAAGTTAAATGCTTCAGTACATCCTGGTCTCAATGAACATATATCGATCTAGCCTGTTTTAAAACTCAGAGCATTCAAACCATAAAAGGCTTTTCACTTTTTATTAAATATGTTTTTCATTTGTTCTAGTTTTTTATCTCATTTGGCAGTAATATATTATGGTATATTTTCTCTTGATTGGACAGAATTGTCATGACATTACTTTTATTTTCTTATTTCTTTTTTAAAATAAATGCAGTGTTGTCATTTTACATTTAACATTTCTTTCAGAAATTAAGATTTTTCTGGAGC